>NC_090651.1:346454001-346686501 GCF_040937935.1 Hyperolius riggenbachi | reverse complement strand
GGGGGCACCCAGGTGAGCAAGGGGGGGGGATGTGACCCCCCCTGGCCGCCGCTTTGCCCACAGCCCCCCGTCCTGGCTGCTACCCCCTCCAGCATGGCGGCCCCCTCCTTCACCATGGGACACTCGAAACTGATCCGTTTCCAGTGTCCCAAAATGTCAGTGAAGAGGGAGGCCCGTTTCCCCATTGATTTTCACTACCCGTACGTGTATACGGGTCCGTGAAAAATGCTGCAAGTCCGGACTCAGCGTTCCGGGTTTAAAAACGTATTCCGCGGATCGCACGCGGATACGTTTTTAACTTCAGTGTGTACTGTTCCTATTTTTAACATTGGTATCCGTGGATACGTTTTTCGTCCGGGACAAAAAACGTAGCTACGGATACGTTTTTAAATCAAGTGTGAACTAGCCCTAACAGAGGAGGATTTTTATCCAGCTCTCTTCTCTCACTGATATCAGAGTGTAGAGACGCTGCTGGCTTATGTAAATAACACACACACACACACACACACACACACACACACACACACACACACACACACACACACACACACACACACACACACACACACACATAAGTGTGTATAGAGAGGCCTGGAGGGGGCGTGCATAACAGATCAGCACTGAAGAGCTGGAAGCCTTCCAGACACAGGGGCGACAAGTCCGACAGAGGAACGATACATTGATTTATTACAGAGACGGTGATAGTAGATAGTGCTGCAGTAAGCCAGGGCACATTAGAATAGGTTTAGGAACTTGTAGGATGGTAGAAAACAGGATGAATTTTTTTGTTTCAGAGTCTCTTTAAGTTCTTATTTATACAAAAGAGCTTCTCTGAGACAGCTTGGTAGAATTCAGTCCAGTTTTCTGAAAAGCTTAAACAGCCAAGAAACAGTGAGAGACAGCTTGAGATAAGAAAGTTTTACTGCAGCAAAGTTCAAAGGGTCATTACTTCTGTTTATTTTAAAGCTTAAAGGGAATCTGAAGTGAAAAAAGCTTATGATTTAATGATTTGTATGTGTAGTACAGCTTAAAAATAAAACATTAGGAGCAGAGACATGAGTCGAATATTGTTTCCAGTACAGGAAGAGTTAAGAAATTCCAGTTATCTATGCAAAAGAGCCATTGAGCTCCACGACTTTCAAAGTTGCAGAGAGCTCTGTCTTATGATTATGAAGCTTGTTATCTCAACTGTCTGTCACTGTATTTTCTTTTCTGCAGAGGACAGTTCAAAAGTTCACTAGCCTGCTCTGTAAACTCATTTCGGATCCTGAGTAGTGTGTAAACTGCAAATATTAGAGAAAGATGCAATGTTATTAAAAAAACGATATAACTGAAAATAAAAATATGAGAATATTTTCTTTGCTACTAATGTTCCAATAATTATC
Source organism: Hyperolius riggenbachi (assembly GCF_040937935.1). Classification (NCBI taxonomy): domain Eukaryota; kingdom Metazoa; phylum Chordata; class Amphibia; order Anura; family Hyperoliidae; genus Hyperolius; species Hyperolius riggenbachi. The sequence continues at coordinate 346,685,116 of NC_090651.1, read as the reverse complement.
TGTACTACTGTGATGATTTGTTCAGCTGCCTGTGCAGGCAGCCAGCCTTCTGACCATTGTGTAGGTTTGCATGCTGCAGGACTCTGGAAAGAAGAGCTTCTGTCAGTTTTGCAGCTTGTGCTTGCAGAGGAATTTGCATACGTTGTCATGCAAATTGCCTGGCCACATTCATTGGAGGCGTGTACTATAAGTACTATGTCTTTCCCACAATGCTTCGCTGTTCATAAGGATTTTGTCCTGTGTAACACTCCTGCCGGGAGTGTCAGCCATGCTCTTTGTTTGAAGTTCAGCTTAGAGTAATTCCTGAATCTGCGCTAGGCAGGTTTTCCCTAGTGCAGTTAGGATTGTATTATCTGTTTGTATGTTCTGTTGCCATTGTCCTGTCCCAACGGTGGTCGAGAGGAAATGGTTCTGATCTCTGTTCTTGGAGTATAGCTGGTGCAGCGGTTGCTACCAGCTATCTCTTCTGTTCTGTCTCCTGGGATCGCGCTAGCTACTTTTTGCTAGCGCTGGGGATCCTTCTGTTCTGCAACTCTGTCTCCTGGGATCGCGCTAGCCACTTTTCGCTAGCGCTTGGGATCCTTCTGTTCTGTCTCCTGGGATCGCGCTAGCCACTTTTCGCTAGCGCTGGGGATCCTTCTGTTCTGTCTCCTGGGATCGTGCTAGCCACTTTTCGCTAGCGCTGGGGATCCTATCTCTCGCTTGTCCCTGTTTTCGTGTGTCTGTCTTGTCTGCTACGCTTGCTGGAGGCTCGGTGAGGTAACCGTTAAGCAAGCGTACGCGTCCTCTGTTTCATGTTTGTCTGTCAGTGGTTAGTTAGGCGTGCTTGTCTCTAGTGTGCTTATCACGTGGAGACCGCGCATAACCGCGTGCACTGTTGCGAATGAGTGCGGTGTCCGCGGTTAGCTAGCGTTTGTTATTTTCCTTGTTATTCTCATTGTATTATTTGCTGTGCCTTTGCTAACCTCGTATTCTGTTCTGATCTGCCTTGTGTCACGTCTGGCGATCGCACCTCTCGCGATCGCGTTCCTATTTCATATCTGCTGTTGTGTGTGCGCGGTCGCGGGGTGGCGACTAGATTGGCGCACACACATACAATCTGTCCCTTTGCTCGTTCTCATTCGCAATCGCCTCTCTTGCAATTGCGTTCTGCGCTTCGTACAAATTCCTGTCTGGCATTTGTGGAGGTACAGAGGATTGGGTCCTCTGCACTCCCCAGCGCCATCTGCCGACAGGAATTTTCCCTCTACGGGTGCGTAGCACCTTTTGCTGGGTGCCTGCAAATATATGCTTGTGGATGATTTCCGCCGTATCAGCGCACGCGTTGTGCGCTGATCACGGAGAAAGTTCCACAATCGTTACAACTACACATACAATTCATTATATCATAAGTTTTTTTTCGCTTTAATGTCACTTTAAAAGACAACAGTTATTCAATTCACTTTTTATGCTAAGTTTTCTTTGAGGAGATCATTTTTCATCGTCCATTTAAAATAACTTTTCAGCATTCTGCAAATGAAAATGTACCAAAAGAGAGGTCAAAAAGTACTGTGAAATTTATTTTGAGTATTTTCTTGCTCACTGGTGGCTTAAAAGGCTTTTTATTGACAACATGAACCATATGCAATTCACTTTTCCTCCTGAGATTTCTCCCAGGTGATATTTTCACAACTTGTCATAAAATGCCTTTTAAGCCACCAGCAAGCAAGAAAATACTCAAAATACAGTGGGATGCAAAAGTATTTGGCCCCCTTGAAGTTTTCCACATTTTGTCACATTACTGCCACAAACATGCATCAATGTTATTGGAATTCCACGTGAAAGACCAATACCAAGTGGTGTACATGTGAGAAGTGGATCGAAAATCATACATGATTCCAAACATTTTTTACAAATCAATAACTGCAAAGTGGGGTGTGTGTAATTATTCAGCCCCCTGAGTCAATACTTTGTAGAACCACCTTTTGCTGCAATTACAGCTGCCAGTCTTTTAGGGTAATGTCTCTACCAGCTTTGCACATCTAGAGACTGAAATCCTTGCCCATTCTTCTCTGCAAAACAGCTCCAGCTCAGTCAGATTAGATGGACAGCGTTTGTGAACAGCAGTTTTCAGATCCTACCACAGATTCTCGATTGGATTTAGATCTGGACTTTGACTGGGCCATTCTAACACATAGATATGTTTTGTTTTAAACCATTCCATTGTTGCCCTGGCTTTATGTTTAGGGTCATTGTCCTGCTGGAAGGTGAACCTCCGCCCCAGTCTCAAGTCTTTTGCAGTCTCCAAGAGGTTTTCTTCCAAGTTTGCCCTGTATTTGGCTCCATCCATCTTCCCATCAACTCTGACCAGCTTCCCTGTCCCTGCTGAAGAGATGCACCCCCCGAGCATGATGCTGCCACCACCATATTTGACAGTGGGGATGGTGTGTTCAGAGTGATGTGCAGTGTTAGTTTTCCGCCACACATAGTGTTTTGCATTTTGCCCAAAAAGTTCCACTTTGGTCTCATCTGACCAGAGCACCTTCTTCCACATGGTTGCTGTGTCCCCCACATGGCTTGTGGCAAACTGCAAACCGGACTTCTTATGCTTTCTGTTAACAATGCCTTTCTTCTTGCCACTCTTCCATGAAGGGCCAACTTTGTGCAGTGCACGACTAATAGTTGTCCTATGGACAGAGTCTTCCACCTGAGCTGTAGATCTCTGCAGCTCGTACAGAGTCACCATGGGCCTCTTGACTGCATTTCTGATCAGCGCTCTCCTTGTTCGGCCTGTGAGTTTAGGTGGATGGCCTTGTCTTGGTAGGTTTACAGTTGTGTCATACTTCTTCCATTTCTGAATGATTGCTTGAACAGTGCTCCGTGGGATGTTCAAGGCTTTGGAAATATTTTTGTAGCCTAAGCCTGCTTTAAATTTCTCAATAACTTGATCCCTGACCTGTCTTGTGTGTTCTTTGGACTTCACGGTGTTGTTGCTCCCAATATTCTCTTAGACAACCTCTGAGGCCCTCACAGAGCAGCTGTATTTGTACTGACATTAGATTACACACAGGTGCACTCTATTTAGTCATTAGCACTCATCAGGCAATGTCTATAGGCAACTGACTGCACTCAGATCAAAGGGGGCCGAATAATTATGCACACACCACTTTGCAGTTATTTATTTGTAAAAAATGTTTGGAATCATGTATGTGTAATAGTCGAGGTAGCTGCGGCGAGCAGATCCGCCGTCGCAGCCGCCCCCATGTGCGCATCCGTCCATGCGGCGTCTAGGACGCCGAGGACGGAGCGTTGTTATGTGCAGAGGGTCGCCGTAGTGCACGGGCGTGCGCACAGACGGGACCTTTATGCGGTGAGGAAGGCTGTCAGCTGACCTGCGGGTCGGCTGACGTCAGAGGTGACCTTAGCCGCTCCTCATTGGCTCAGAGGAGTGGGCGTTCCAGTGGGGTCTCCTCTGCTTCTTAAGCCTCCGGGCTGCATTGCTACTTTGTCTGTTGTCGTGAATGCTTGCGTGTTAGCGCGCAGACCTTAGGCTAGTTCCCTGCTACGGATTTCACACCAAGACTAGGAGACTGTTTCTGTTTATTGTTATTTGTTTAGACTAGTTCCCTGGTGTTGATGCTATGGATTTCACACCAAGACTAGGATATTGCTTACTGTTTGATCTCATGTGTATGACTCTTAGCTATTCCCTCTGACTCTGATCCTGCCTTCTGATCCTGTACCTTCGCCTATCTGCCTACCTGTTGCTGAACCTCTGCCTGATTACCTAAAAACAGGGAACACCAAGAGCCCCAATAGTGTAATTCGTACTGGACAAGGTGGCAATAAGTTTGTATTGCTAAATACTCACAAGTCAGGGTCACCAGCAGGCAACCACTGTAAAGGCAGGTGGGGAGATTGTCCTGACCCCACTCAGGATTAAGAAGTCGCTCTCTGTAGACGGGAAGAAAGGGTAGCAACCCTCCACCAAGGGTGGACTCAAAATTGTATACAATGAACAGAGGCGCCAAAAGTATAAGATTAGATTAAATGAGCTTAAAAACCAACTTAAATGGCAAAATTGAAGGAGGAAGTGGTGGTCTTACCTCCCTCAAGCAGACACGACAACGACTGCGATTCAGACAGTCAAACACATTTATTAGGAACTCCAAAAAGAAATGCAACGCGTTTCGCAGGTTCAACCCCGCTTCATCAGGCAATATAGGGAGGAGTATCAAACAATCTGCACAAGGATTCAAATTAAGCGCCTCTGTCTGATTACCGTTTACTCTCTTGTCTCACGATTCTGTACCGATACTTACCTCTCTGTAGCCGAGCCTTGCCTGCCTGACCATTCTACTCGCCAGTGGGCCCTCGCTACTGGTGAGGTGTTACTGCGCCAGCTCCGCTGGTTCAGCAGCTCTGTTAGGCTATAGTTTAGCCTTAATTACCTGCAGTATAGTCTGAATCACCCGCTCCTCGCGAGATTCAGCCTCTTCAGTTTTGTCTCTCCAGCTTGCTGGAGGTTATACGTTAGTACACGCTCAGTGTACTGTTATACCTCACCAGCCCCTCTGGTGAGGTCTCATTAACCATTTAAGTTACGGTTGCACCCAAACACTAACACTTTATTAGGTGTCCAGAGGTTAGCCATACTTGTATTATTGGTGATTCTGCAGATCACTAATAATCAGGTATAAATCTGTATTGTTGGTGATACTGCAGATCATCAATAATCAGATACTCTCTGTGTGCTGACACCAACCGTTACAGTATGATTTTTGTTCCACTTCTCACGTGTACACCACTTTGTGTTGGTCTTTCATGTGGAATTTCAATAAAATTGATTCATGTTTGTGGCAGTAATATGACAAAATGTGGAAAACTTCAAGGGGGCTGAATACTTTTGCAACCCACTGTAAATGTGAGAGTACTTTTTCACCAACTTTTGGGAACTGTTTCAATTGTAAAATGCTGAAAATATAGTTTAAAGAGAAGATAAAAATTATCTCATGGGAGATAACTCAGGTGAAAAAAATTAATTGCATATGGGCCAAGGTGTGAAAATTTCACCTAGGAGAAAACTTGAAAAAAAAAGTGAATTGAATAAGGGCCAAAGGCAATACAATGCATTTTAAACCCCCAGCAAGTCGGAAAGTGCTCAAAACAATTTTGATAATACTTTCCAGCTACTGGTAGGTACTTTTGCTAAGTTCTGAAAGTTATTTCAATTTTTGGGTTCTAAACTGAAACTATGACACTCTGATTGAATGTTATATCTGTCCTTCAAGCCCGGCACACAAGACCCATCAGCATCCATCAATGCCTGTTTCGCAGAATTACAGAACTGGATGAACACTGGCTGGCTGAGGCTGAACTCTGACAAATCAGAGGTGTTGATGCTAGGTGGTCCACACATGATGGATAAAGTCCCCAAAAAATCTCTCCACTTCAAACTAGTAAATTAGCAGAAACCGTATAGTATAAATACTCTGTGCGAAACCTGGGGGTGATCCTGGATGGAAAGCTAACATTCAGACAGCAGGTATCAGCTGTCATCAAATCCTCATTCTTCCATCTGAGAAATAAAGCAAGACTCAAAAACCTTATCCCGGCTGTAGACCTATCTGCACTAGTTCACGCATTTGTATCCTCCCGCCTGGACTATTGCAAAGCCCTATTGATCGGATTCCCGCAGAAAGTTCTGCACCCCTTACAGCTAGTACAGAATGCAGCAGCCAGACTCCTAGCCCATGACTACCCCCCCCCCTTCCCCCCACAGCTCACACATCTCCCCAGTACTGCAAACTCTTCACTGGTTGCCAGTGAAATGGAGAATCCATTCTCAGATCTGCCTGCTGACATTCAAGGCTCTAAGCTACATGGGACCTTGGTACATAGCGGATCTATTGGCACTGTACGCTCCTCCATGCGCCCTCTGCTCTGCCAATAAGATACATTTGGTAATTCCCAGGATCCACTTAAAAACATTTGGTGCTCTGGCCTTTTCCGTTTCAGCCCCTACTCTATGGAACTCACTTCCATAACAAGTGCAAAAGGCCCCATCTTTGAACAGCTTTAAAAAAAGGCTAAAAAACAACCTTTTTTCTGAGCCTTTCAGACTGCAGAATGCAGGGTCACAGCGCGTTTAGTTCCCAGGGAGAGAAGCACGTAGTAGTAGTAGTAGTAGTAGTAGTAGTAGTAGTAGTAGTAGTAGTAGTAGTAGTAGTAGTAGTAGTAGTAGTAGTAGTAGTAGTAGTAGTAGTAGTAGTAGTAGTAGTAGTAGTAGTAGTAGTAGTAGTAGTAGTAGTAGTAGTAGTAGTAGTAGTAGTAGTAGTAGTAGTAGTAGTAGTAGTAGTAGTAGTAGTAGTAGTAGTAGTAGTAGTAGTAGTAGTAGTAGTAGTAGTAGTAGTAGTAGTAGTAGTAGTAGTAGTAGTAGTAGTAGTAGTAGTAGTAGTAGTAGTAGTAGTAGTAGTAGTAGTAGTAGTAGTAGTAGTAGTAGTAGTAGTAGTAGTAGTAGTAGTAGTAGTAGTAGTAGTAGTAGTAGTAGTAGTAGTAGTAGTAGTAGTAGTAGTAGTAGTAGTAGTAGTAGTAGTAGTAGTAGTAGTAGTAGTAGTAGTAGTAGTAGTAGTAGTAGTAGTAGTAGTAGTAGTAGTAGTAGTAGTAGTAGTAGTAGTAGTAGTAGTAGTAGTAGTAGTAGTAGTAGTAGTAGTAGTAGTAGTAGTAGTAGTAGTAGTAGTAGTAGTAGTAGTAGTAGTAGTAGTAGTAGTAGTAGTAGTAGTAGTAGTAGTAGTAGTAGTAGTAGTAGTAGTAGTAGTAGTAGTAGTAGTAGTAGTAGTAGTAGTAGTAGTAGTAGTAGTAGTAGTAGTAGTAGTAGTAGTAGTAGTAGTAGTAGTAGTAGTAGTAGTAGTAGTAGTAGTAGTAGTAGTAGTAGTAGTAGTAGTAGTAGTAGTAGTAGTAGTAGTAGTAGTAGTAGTAGTAGTAGTAGTAGTAGTAGTAGTAGTAGTAGTAGTAGTAGTAGTAGTAGTAGTAGTAGTAGTAGTAGTAGTAGTAGTAGTAGTAGTAGTAGTAGTAGTAGTAGTAGTAGTAGTAGTAGTAGTAGTAGTAGTAGTAGTAGTAGTAGTAGTAGTAGTAGTAGTAGTAGTAGTAGTAGTAGTAGTCCATCAAACCTGAATGAACTAGAGATGTTTTGTAAAGAGGAATGGTCCAAAATACCTTCAACCAGAATCCAGACTCTCATTGGAACCTACAGGAAGTGTTTAGACTTAGAGGCTGTAATTTCTGCAAGAGGAGGATCTACTAAATATTGATTTCATTTCTTTTTTGGGTTGCCCAAATTCATGCACCAACCTAATTTTGTTTAACAATAATTGCACAATTTCTGTAAAGCCAATAAAACTTCATTTCACTTCTCAAATATCACTGTGTGTGTCTGCTATACGATATATTTAACTGACATTTTTTATCGTAACAACCAATGATTTATACAGGAAAATCATGACGATTAACAAGGTTGCCCAAACTTTCGCATCTCACTGTGTGTGTGAAAACATGCACGTTTTATCACAGCTTTATATGTTGCTTTCTCTTTATCTGTTAGTAAATGTATTTGTTCATGTAGGTAGGAGAAAAAGATGAGGAATTTCTTCCAACAGAAGCTCTCTGAGAATCAACTACATGAGAACAGATGTTATTGGCATTACAAATCCATGTCTATGCATTCTATTTTCTAAATGGCCTATGCATAACATAGTAATTCTGCAACTAAAGTAGTATGTTCCTTTCAGTGACACCACACTTTTATTTCAGTATCTGTCAACATAAGCAATTAAGAATGTGACAAGTAATTTGCATCATTGCATCATCAGTCTATCATACTTGTCTTCACACAGAACTAACATAGCAGAAATTCTCTTCACAGATTCCAGAGGCCATCTGAATCCAGGTTATTCTATTACAGTGATCAGGCATGTCACCGTCCAGGAGCACCTGTGTGTCACCATTCCTTGTACCTTCATTGCTGATGGGTGGAATACATTCCAAAATTCCAGAGGATATTGGAAGACAAATAGTGGGATAACTGCAGCTGCTAGAAATGGCTATAACAGAGGCACCAAACCAAACTTCCATGTAACAGGAAACCCAGATAATGGAGATTGTACTCTGACCATAACTGACGCCAAGAAAGAGGATTCTGGAACTTATTTCTTTCTATTTGAGGAACCTGTTCCTCACAGTTATAACCAATATTCTGTATCGGTGGAAGTAACAGGTAAGTGACTTTATGTCTCCCCATTATAGTGTGTTCCCATGTAGAAAATGGGACAGCATCGTTTAAAGCCCAAACTACACGATACGATTATTTGTGTGATTCGATTACGATTCTATTTACAATCCTATTAAATCTGACTTGTCCGATCGGGATTCGATTCGATTTGCCATTGCAAAACAATGGCAAATCAAATTGAATCAAATCGAATCCTGATCGGACATGTCGGATTTAATCGGATCGTAAATAGAATTGTAATCGAATCGCACAAAGAATTGTATTGTGTAGATGGAGCTTTCCATGTGACTACTAGGGATTAACAAGCAAGATTCGGGCTTACCACAATTTTCTTTAAGAAAGGCTCAGAGATTCATCAGGTGGCTGTATTATCAGTGAATGAGCATGGGTGATAGAAGCGCAAAATTTCAGCGGGTAGCACGGAATGGGCATCTGCTGGAGTAAATCATCGCACAGCAAGACCCAGTAGTGAATGAGAAGACATCCCACAGTCAGCCATGCAGTATGCATACAGGGGTGGTGGGAGGCGTTAGTCACTCTATTTTCAATTCTGCATAAAGAGACAGAGCCAGGAAGGGCTGTGTTAATTTATCAGGGAGCGATAAGGCGCATGTTAGGTCAGTATTAGTGTTGGGCGAACACCTAGATGTTCGGGTTCGTGAACGTTCGCCAAACATCGCCGCGATGTTCGGGTGTTCGCGCCGAACTCCGAACATAATGGAAGTCAATGGGGACCCGAACTTTCGTGCTTTGTAAAGCTTCCTTACATGCTACATACCTCAAATTTGCAGGGTATGTGCACCTTGGGAGTGGGTACAAGAGGAAAAAAAATATTTGAAAAAGAGCTTATAGTTTTTGAGAAAATTGATTGTAAAGTTTCAAAGGAAAAACTGACTTTTAAATGTGGAAAATGTCATGTTTCTTTGCACAGGTAACATGCTTTTTGTCACCATGCAGTCATAAATGTAATACAGAGAAGAGGTTCCAGGAAAAGGGACGGTTAAGGCTAACCCAGCACCAGCAGCAGCACACGTGATGGAACAGGAGGAGGCGCAGGAGGAGAAGGCCACGCTTTTTGAGACACAACAACCCAGGCCTTGCATGAGGACAAGAAGCGTGCGGATAGCACGATTTGTACCGACATGCAATCATAAATGTAATAAAGATGAGAGGTTCCATAAACAGGGACCAGCAAAGCTAACCCAGCAGGAGCAGCAGCACACGTGATGGAACAGGAGGAGACGCAGGAGGAGAAGGCCACGCTTTGAGACACAACAACCCAGGCCTTGCATGAGGACAAGAAGCGTGCGGATAGCATGCTTTTTACCGCCATGCAGTCATAAATGTAATAAAGATGAGAGGTTCCATAAACAGGGACCGGCAACGCTAACCCAGCAGCAGCAGACGTGATGGAAAAGGAGGAGGCGCAGGAGGAGAAGGCCACGCTTTGAGACACAACAACCTAGGCCTTGCAGGAGGACAAGAAGCGTGCGGATAGCATGCTTTTTACCGCCATGCAGTCATAAATGTAATAAAGATGAGAGGTTCCATAAACAGGGACCGGCAACGCTAACCCAGCAGCAGCAGCAGCACACGTGATGGAACAGGAGGAGGCGCAGAAGGAGAAGGCCACGCTTTGAGACACAACAACCCAGGCCTTGCATGAGGACAAGAAGCGTGCGGATCGCATGCTTTTTACCGCCATGCAGTCATAAATGTAATAAAGATGAGAGGTTCCATAAACAGGGACCGGCAACGCTAACCCAGCAGCAGCAGACGTGATGGAACAGGAGGAGGCGCAGGAGGAGAAGGCCACGCTTTGAGACACAACAACCCAGGCCTTGCAGGAGGACAAGAAGCGTACGGATAGCATGCTTTTTACCGCCATGCAGTCATAAATGTAATAAAGATGAGAGGTTCCATAAACAGGGACCGGCAACGCTAACCCAGCAGCAGCAGCAGCACACGTGATGGAAAAGGAGGAGGCGCAGGAGGAGAAGGCCACGCTTTGAGACACAACAACCCAGGCCTTGCATGAGGACAAGAAGCGTGCGGATAGCATGCTTTTTACCGCCATGCAGTCATAAATGTAATAAAGATGAGAGGTTCCATAAACAGGGACCGGCAACGCTAACCCAGCAGCAGCAGACGTGATGGAACAGGAGGAGGCGCAGGAGGAGAAGGCCACGCTTTGAGACACAACAACCCAGGCCTTGCATGAGGACAAGAAGCGTGTGGATAGCATGCTTTTTACCGCCATGCAGTCATAAATGTAATAAAGATGAGAGGTTCCATAAACAGGGACCGGCAACGCTAACCCAGCAGCAGCAGACGTGATGGAACAGGAGGAGGCGCAGGAGGAGAAGGCCACGCTTTGAGACACAACAACCCAGGCCTTACATGAGGACAAGAAGCGTGCGGATAGCATGCTTTGTACCGCCATGCAGTCATAAATGTTATAAAGATAAGAGGTTCAATAAACAGGGACTGGGCGGCAACGCTAACCCAGCAGCAGCAGACGTGATGGAACAGGAGGAGGCGCAGGAGGAGAAGGCCACGCTTTGAGACACAACAACCCAGGCCTTGCATGAGGACAAAAAGCGTGCGGATATAGCAATGCTTTTTGCCGCCATGCAGTCATAAATGTAATAAAGATGAGAGGTTCAATAAACAGGGACCGGCAACGCTAACCCATCACAGATGGTCATTGTTCATGTTCCTTGGTTGGGGTCCTGGAGTGTTGCGTAGTCATTTCCAATCCAGGATTGATTCATTTTAATTTGAGTCAGACGGTCTGCATTTTCTGTGGAGAGGCGGATACGCCGATCTGTGACGATGCCTCCGGCAGCACTGAAACAGCGTTCCGACATAACGCTGGCTGCCGGGCAAGCCAGCACCTCTATTGCGTACATTGCCAGTTCGTGCCAGGTGTCTAGCTTCAATACCCAACCCAATAGTTGAAGGGTGCAGATGGATTGTTCAACACAGCTACGCCATCTGACATGTAGTCCTTGACCATCTTCTCCAGGCGATCGGTGTTGGAGGTGGATCTGCACGCTTGCTGTTCTGTGGGCTGCTGCTGCATGGGTGTCAGAAAATTGTCCCACTCCAAGGACACTGCCGATACCATTCCCTTTTGGGCACTAGCTGCGGCTTGTGTTGTTTGCTGCCCTCCTGGTCGTCCTGGGTTTGCGGAAGTCAGTCTGTCGGCGTACAACTGGCTAGAGGAGGGGGAGGATGTCAATCTCCTCTCTAAAGTCTCCACAAGGGCCTGCTGGTATTCTTCCATTTTGACCTGTCTGACTCTTTCTTCAAGCAGTTTTGGAACATTGTGTTTGTACCTAGTGTTGGACGAACACCTAGATGTTCGGGTTCGCGAACGTTCGCCGAACATCGCCGCGATGTTCGGGTGTTCGCGCCGAACTCCGAACATAATGGAAGTCAATGGGGACCCGAACTTTCGTGCTTTGTAAAGCTTCCTTACATGCTACATACCCCAAATTAGCAGGGTATGTGCACCTTGGGAGTGGGTACAAGAGGGAAAAAAATATTTGAAAAAGAGCTTATAGTTTTTTAGAAAATTGATTGTAAAGTTTCAAAGGAAAAACTGTCTTTTAAATGTGGAAAATGTCATGTTTCTTTGCACAGGTAACATGCTTTTTGTCGCCATGCAGTCATAAATGTAATACAGAGAAGAGGTTCCAGGAAAAGGGACCGGTAACGCTAACCCAGCAACAGCAGCAGCAGACGTGATGGAACAGGAGGAGGCGCAGAAGGAGAAGGCCACGCTTTGTGAGGCACAACAACCCAGGCCTTGCATTAAGGACAAGAAGCGTGCGGATAGCATGCTTTGTACCGCCATGCAGTCATAAATGTAATAAAGATAAGTGGTTCAATAAACAGGGACCACGCGGCAACGCTAACCCAGCAGCAGCAGACGTGATGGAACAGGAGGAGGCGCAGGAGGAGAAGGCCACGCTTTGTGAGACACAACAACCCAGGTCTTGCATGAGGACAAGAAGCGTGCAGATAGCATGCTTTGTACCACCATGCAGTCATAAATGTAATAAAGATAAGTGGTTCAATAAACAGGGACCACGCGGCAATGCTAACCCAGCAGCAGCAGACGTGATGGAACAGGAGGAGGCGCAGGAGGAGAAGGCCACGCTTTGTGAGACACAACAGCCCAGGCCTTGCATGAGGTCAAGAAGCGTGCGGATAGCATGCTTTGTACCGCCATGCAGTCATAAATGTAATAAAGATAAGTGGTTCAATAAACAGGGACCACGCGGCAACGCTAACCCAGCAGCAGCAGACGTGATGGAACAGGAGGAGGCGCAGGAGGAGAAGGCCATGCTTTGTGAGACACAACAACCCAGGCCTTGCATGAGGACAAGAAGCGTGCGGATAGCATGCTTTGTACCGCCATGCAGTCATAAATGTAATAAAGATAAGTGGTTCAATAAACAGGGACCACGCGGCAACGCTAACCCAGCAGCAGCAGACGTGATGGAACAGGAGGAGGTGCAGGAGGAGAAGGCCACGCTTTTTGAGACACAACAACCCAGGCCTTGCATGAGGACAAAAAGCGTGCGGATAGCATGCTTTGTACCGCCATGCAGTCATAAATGTAATAAAGATAAGTGGTTCAATAAACAGGGACCACGCGGCAACGCTAACCCAGCAGCAGCAGACGTGATGGAACAGGAGGAGGCGCAGGAGGAGAAGGCCACGCTTTGTGAGACACAACAACCCAGGCCTTGCATGAGGACAAGAAGCGTGCGGATAGCATGCTTTGTACCACCATGCAGTCATAAATGTAATAAAGATAAGTGGTTGAATAAACAGGGACCACGCGGCAACGCTAACCCAGCAGCAGCAGACGTGATGGAACAGGAGGAGGCGCAGGAGGAGAAGGCCACGCTTTGTGAGACACAACAACCCAGGCCTTGCATGAGGACAAGAAGCATGCGGATAGCATGCTTTGTACCGCCATGCAGTCATAAATGTAATAAAGATAAGTGGTTCAATAAACAGGGACCACGCGGCAACGCTAACCCAGCAGCAGCAGACGTGATGGAACAGGAGGAGGCGCAGGAGGAGAAGGCCACGCTTTGTGAGACACAACAACCCAGGCCTTGCATGAGGACAAGAAGCGTGTGGATAGCATGCTTTGTACCGCCATGCAGTCATAAATGTAATAAAGATAAGTGGTTCAATAAACAGGGACCACGCGGCAACGCTAACCCAGCAGCAGCAGACGTGATGGAACAGGAGGAGGTGCAGGAGGAGAAGGCCACGCTTTTTGAGACACAACAACCCAGGCCTTGCATGAGGACAAAAAGCGTGCGGATAGCATGCTTTGTACCGCCATGCAGTCATAAATGTAATAAAGATAAGTGGTTCAATAAACAGGGACCACGCGGCAACGCTAACCCAGCAGCAGCAGACGTGATGGAACAGGAGGAGGCGCAGGAGGAGAAGGCCACGCTTTGTGAGACACAAAAACCCAGGTCTTGCATGAGGACAAGAAGCGTGCGGATAGCATGCTTTGTACCGCCATGCAGTCATAAATGTAATAAAGATAAGTGGTTCAATAAACAGGGACCACGCGGCAACGCTAACTCAGCAGCAGCAGACGTGATGGAACAGGAGGAGGCGCAGGAGGAGAAGGCCACGCTTTGTGAGACACAACAACCCAGGCCTTGCATGAGGACAAGAAGCGTGCGGATAGCATGCTTTGTACCGCCATGCCGTCATAAATGTAATAAAGATAAGTGGTTCAATAAACAGGGACCACGCGGCAACGCTAACCCAGCAGCAGCAGACGTGATGGAACAGGAGGAGGCGCAGGAGGAGAAGGCCACGCTTTGTGAGACACAACAACCCAGGCCTTGCATGAGGACAAGAAGCGTGTGGATAGCATGCTTTGTACCGCCATGCAGTCATAAATGTAATAAAGATAAGTGGTTCAATAAACAGGGACCACGCGGCAACGCTAACCCAGCAGCAGCAGACGTGATGGAACAGGAGGAGGTGCAGGAGGAGAAGGCCACGCTTTTTGAGACACAACAACCCAGGCCTTGCATGAGGACAAAAAGCGTGCGGATAGCATGCTTTGTACCGCCATGCAGTCATAAATGTAATAAAGATAAGTGGTTCAATAAACAGGGACCACACGGCAACGCTAACCCAGCAGCAGCAGACGTGATGGAACAGGAGGAGGCGCAGGAGGAGAAGGCCACGCTTTGTGAGACACAAAAACCCAGGTCTTGCATGAGGACAAGAAGCGTGCGGATAGCATGCTTTGTACCGCCATGCAGTCATAAATGTAATAAAGATAAGTGGTTCAATAAACAGGGACCACGCGGCAACGCTAACCCAGCAGCAGCAGACGTGATGGAACAGGAGGAGGCGCAGGAGGAGAAGGCCACGCTTTGTGAGACACAACAACCCAGGCCTTGCATGAGGACAAGAAGCGTGCGGATAGCATGCTTTGTACCGCCATGCAGTCATAAATTTAATAAAGATAAGTGGTTCAATAAACAGGGACCACGCGGCAACGCTAACCCAGCAGCAGCAGACGTGATGGAACAGGAGGAGGCGCAGGAGGAGAAGGCCACGCTTTGTGAGACACAACAACCCAGGCCTTGCATGAGGACAAGAAGCGTGCGGATAGCATGCTTTGTACCGCCATGCAGTCATAAATGTAATAAAGATAAGTGGTTCAATAAACAGGGACGACGCGGCAACGCTAACCCAGCAGCAGCAGACGTGATGGAACAGGAGGAGGCGCAGGAGGAGAAGGCCACGCTTTGTGAGACACAACAACCCAGGCCTTGCATGAGGACAAGAAGCGTGCGGATAGCATGCTTTGTACCGCCATGCAGTCATAAATGTAATAAAGATAAGTGGTTCAATAAACAGGGACGACGCGGCAACGCTAACCCAGCAGCAGCAGACGTGATGGAACAGGAGGAGGCGCAGGAGGAGAAGGCCACGCTTTGTGAGACACAACAACCCAGGCCTTGCATGAGGACAAGAAGCGTGCGGATTGCATGCTTTGTACCACCATGCAGTCATAAATGTAATAAAGATAAGTGGTTCAATAAACAGGGACCACGCGGCAACGCTAACCCAGCAGCAGCAGACGTGATGGAACAGGAGGAGGCGCAGGAGGAGAAGGCCATGCTTTTTGAGACACAACAACCCAGGCCTTGCATGAGGACAAAAAGCGTGCGGATATAGCAGCAATGCTTTTTGCCGCCATGCAGTCATAAATGTAATACAGATGAGAGGTTCAATAAACAGGGACCGGAAACGCTACACCATCCCAGATGTTCATTGGTCATGTTACTTGGTTGGGGTCCTGGAGTGTTGCGTAGTCATTTCCAATCCAGGATTGATTCATTTTAATTTGAGTCAGACAGTCTGCATTTTCTGTGGAGAGGCGGATACGCTGATCTGTGACGATGCCTCCGGCAGCACTGAAACAGCGTTCCGACATAACGCTGGCTGCCGGGCAAGCCAGCACCTCTATTGCGTACATTGCCAGTCCGTGCCAGGTGTCTAGCTTCGATACCCAATAGTTGAAGGGTGCAGATGGATTGTTCGACACAGCTACGTCATCTGACATGTAGTCCTTGACCATCTTCTCCAGGCGATCGGTGTTGGAGGTGGATCTGCACGCTTGCTGTTCAGTGGGCTGCTGCTGCATGGGTGTCAGAAAATTTTCCCACTCCAAGGACACTGCCGATACCATTCCCTTTTGGGCACTAGCTGCGGCTTGCGTTGTTTGCTGCCCTCCTGGTCGTCCTGGGTTTGCGGAAGTCAGTCTGTCGGCGTACAACTGGCTAGAGGAGGGGGAGGATGTCAATCTCCTCTCTAAAGTCTCCACAAGGGCCTGCTGGTATTCTTCCATTTTGACCTGTCTGACTCTTTCTTCAAGCAGTTTTGGAACATTGTGTTTGTACCGTGGATCCAGAAGGGTATAAACCCAGTAATTGGTGTTGTCCAGAATGCGCACAATGCGTGGGTCACGTTCAATGCAGTCTAGCATGAATTGAGCCATGTGTGCCAGAGTCCTACCAGAATCCTCATCATCCTCTTGTGAGCATTGTGATAGTTGTTGTGATGCATCATAGTTGTCACCTTCCTCCTGGTCTGCTTCTGCTGACCATTCGCGCTGAATTGTGGAAGTCCAACGTGCACCGCTCTGGCCCTCGTCAGTGGTGGCATGAAATTCCTGCTCCAACTCCAGCTGTTCCTCCTCCTCTTCTTCGTCATAGCTGCTGGGGCCAGCGTTCCCTGAGGCGGATGGCCTGATGTTGGTACCATCACGCTGATCGTTTTCTCCTTCAGATTCCCCCAGTTGCATCATGATAGCTGTTTCCTTGATTTTCAACATTGACCTCTTCAGTAAACACAGCACTGGTATGGTAATGCTGACTGAAGAGTTGTCACTGCTCACAAGCAATGTGGATTGCTCAAAATTTTGGAGGACTTGGCAGAGGTCCAACATGTTGGCCCAATCGGATCCACAGAAGCTTGGCAGCTGTCCGGATGCGCCTCGGTACTGCGCCGTCATGTACTGGACCACTGCACTCTTCTGCTCACAAAGGCGGGCTAGCATGTGCAGCGTAGAATTCCAGCGCGTAGGGACATCACACAGCGAGCGATGGTGGGGGAGATTGAAGCGCTCCTGCATCTTGGCGAGTGCCGACGAAGCAGTACTGGAATTTCTACAATGTTTGGCCACTCGACGCACCTTCAACAGAAGATCGGCCACGCCTGGGTATGTCCTCAGGAACCGCTGAACTACTAGGTTCATCACGTGCGCCAGGCAAGGGATGTGTGTCAGCTTAGCCAACCTTAAAGCGCGAATGAGATTACTCCCATTATCACACACAACCATGCCCGGTTTCAGGTCCAGCGGTGCCAGCCACAAATCCGTCTGTTCCTTTATTCCCTTCCAAATTTCCTCCCCTGTGTGCTGCTTATCCCCAAGGCAGATCAGCTTCAGCAACGCTTGCTGACGCATGCCAACAGCTGTGCTGCACTGCTTCCATGATCCTACTGCTGCTGAGTTAGCGTTTCCGGATGAGGTACAGCTTTGAGATGCGTTGGAGGAGAAGGAGTCAGAGAGGTAGGTGCTGCTGTTGTTATCCAGTGGGAGGGACGGCGGTGCAGCTGTTTGCGGCGTGGGCAACACCCGCGCCGTAGCAGGTGAGGAATCGCTGCCAGGCTCCACAGGGTTCACCCAGTGCGCGGTAAGGGAGATGTATCGACCCTGGCCGAACGCACTCGTCCAGGTGTCAGTGGTGAGGTGAACCTTGCAGGCAACGGCATTCTTCAAGCTTCGGGTTATTTTGCTGACCACGTGCTCATGCAACTCAGGCACTGCAGAGCGTGCAAAGTGGTAGCGGCTGGGAACCACGTGACGTGGGATGGCCACTGACATCATGCCCTTGAAGCTGTTTGTCTCCACCACTCGATATGGCAGCATTTCGCAGGCCAGAAGCTTGGCTATGCTGGCTGTTACTGCCACGACCCGGGGGTCATTTGCTGGCAATTTCCTCTTGCGCTCAAACATCTCCGACACAGACAACTGAACCGTAGCGCTGCACACGGAAGGGCTGTTGGTTGTTGTGTTTGATGAACACTTGGAGAACTCAAGAGCACTACTCCGGAAAGTGACAGTGTCAGCGTCGTCTGATGTTTGTGAATGTTGTGAACCACGCAATGGCTGGGCTACTGCTGCTGCTGAGGCGGGTCTGGTGGTGAGTCTGGTGAACCCAAGGGAGGCAGTGTTGCTGGTACGTGGCAGCTCATGCTGGTGGTGGAGAGGTTGTTAATACTTTTCCCCCTGCTCAGGCGGGTCTTGCACACCTTGCAAATCGCCATGGTAACATCCTCAGTGCAGTCTTCAAAGAAAGCCCAGACTTTGGAGCACCTGCCTTGCTGGCGATTTCTGTTTGCTCCTCTTTTGCCTCTCACTTGAATTTCCACGCTTGTGGTGCCTGAAATTGCGCGCCGCCTACCTTGTGGCACAAGGCGAACTTGTGCAGCAGTGGGTTCTTCAACAGACTCATCTGTGCTGCTGCTACGACGGCGATGTTCTCGTTCACAAACAAAATCTGGGTCTCTGTCCACATTGTCCATACCCTCCTCTTCCATCTCCTGAAACTCGTCATATGTCATTGTGGGGGGCCGCCGCCGTGGAGTAGAGCTCCCCAGAACAACCTCTGCGCAGCTCACTCCAACGTCGTCTTCCAGATCTTGTCGGCCGACCTCCTGCAATTGCAACCCCTCCTGCCCAACTTGCTCTGGGATTTGGGTTTCCGAGTCCTCCTCGGACTCGCCTTGTATTTCAGTGCGCGGTGCATTTCCCACAGTTAATGGTTGTGAATCCGGGCACAACATTTCTGGCTGTTCCTCCATTGACCTTTGAAAGGTGGAAGTTTGTTGGGCTGGGAATAGCTCCTGCGAATACCCCATTGTGTCCTGAGGTAATTCATCGGACTGGTTATCTGGCAGTTGTGTGCGTGGTGTCGCTGCCGGTTGTGTCAGCTTTGTGCCCACTGGCTCCTTGTAACTGGCTGAGGACTCGGACCTCGTGCGTGATGTGCTGGTGCTGCTTAACCCACTGCTGGACGCTTGAGAGGTCATCCAAGTAATTATCTGGTCCTGTTCTTTTGGATTTGTGAGGGTTGTTGTCCTGGACAACATGGGCGGTATTGAGTGGTGCTGTTTGTTGCCTTTTGAGTACCTTTGGCTCCACCTAGTGGTTGCTGAGTCAGTTGGACGCACCTGCAGTGGATGCGCAAGACCAGCAACCACGGTGGATTCCCCCGAACTTCCGGAGGACGTCATGACGTCATATACCGGAGGTAGGGGACGGGCTACGGCCTGCTGCACGCCGGATACCAAGGGATTTCCCTATTTAAACTTAGAGCGCAAGATGCCCGGCGTGCGCAGAGCCTCAGAAGACGCTCATACGAGCAAAACGTGCGTCAGGCAAGCCACCGCTCCCACTTCACCCCACCGGACATTAGACTGGGTAGGAACCTTTTAAACAATATTGGAAATGTATCCTATGTTTCTATGATGTACAGCCAGACACAATAAAGCTGTGTTTTAAACAAGGAGAGCTGCATGTGCCAATCCTCACTTTCTTTTGAAGTACCATAAATGTTTTGTTGCCTTTGTGGATTAGAGCACGCAACCCTATAATCCAGTGGGTCCAGCTAATGTCATAGCAGTCCGATTTACGCAATATTGAACTTCTGTTTATTGCAGTGCCTGTTGCCTTCTCTCTCTTTTTTATCTACATTGAATGCTGAACTGTTTTCTCAACAAGAGCACGCAAGATGCAGAGTGCTATGGAAGATTTTGATGATTTATTGGAAGATGCTGAAAGTTCTTCTAGTACTGACAGTAATAATGAGTTGGAAGAAGCCATAGAAGCAGGACGGGTTGATACGGATAATTTATTTGACAACCCAGCCACCTCAACTGTCAGGAACAAAGCGGTGGGGGCTAGAGTGGTGGAGCTGAAGCTCAGGAGGCTCTGCGAAAAGGAAATTAAGATATTCTGGACAGTGACAACCCTCAAAAAATATAAAAGCAAAAGTATTACAGCGAGGGGCTTCAGACGTTATCAAGAACCCGCTGAATATCGTGATGATCCTAAGTTTATGGAGAAGTGGAGAAATGCTCATTTGGCACAGGCAGCTATCTTCCAAGATATAGTTCTAGAGAGAACTGAAGAAGAGCTTGCCACATTAACTAAAGAGATTAAGAAATTAAAGGAGCAATATAAGACCCTGGTGACAGATGAAATCTACTGCAGCAATATACGTAAAATCGAGAAAAAACTGGTACCAATCCAGGAGGAAATCAAGCAAAGGAAATTGCAGAAGTATCTGAGGGATACAGAGGATTTCAAAACAGGCCAGTTCTTTAATTGGAATATACAAAGACCAAGACCTTTTAGACCTAAAGGAGGTCCAAGAAACCCCAAACAGGTTAAAGAGTACTGGACGACGGAGACAGAGTCTAGTGGAGAGGAGAGTGGCAGACAGAACTTAGAGGATGGAGAACACGGAGATAAACAACAACAGCTAAGAGGAGGGCATGGGAAAACATATAAGAAGGCCCCTTTAGGAGGAGGACACGCAGGGGAAGGGGCAAAACCAAAGGCAAAGCAGGAAAAGCAAGTGAGCTGGAAGGGCCAGAAAACGGATGTAGAACAGAGACCAAAGAAAAGGAAATATCAGAAAGGATCCAGCAGATAGAAATAGTAAATCTAAGTGGGGTCCCCCTCCCCTCTGAATGTGAGAATCTCTTAAAGAAGGGGCTAAACTTTTCATGTACCCAGGACTTTGACTACTGTGATTTTAAAGTGGACTTGTATAAAGGCATACGGCGGATGAACATCCAGCAGATTTTTGGAAAGAAGGATCAATATCAGAAGCAGTTAGAGGAAGCAGCAAAAATTGGGAGTTTAGGTTTTATTCCAGGGAAGGAATGGAGAGCTCAGGATTTACAGAATCTAAGGATCTTGGAGGAGTTGTGGCTGGAAAGCAATCCAGAGATGGATAACCAGACACCCGGAGAATCCCAGGATGAAGTCGGATTCAGACCGTGCAAGTCCCTAAAACCTTTCCCAGTAACGCAAGGCTCAGCTATCGATATATTTCAGATGCAAGTAGAGGATGATCTAAAGGCACTTAGATACAGGAAAGCAGAACCTAACTTAGGTAGAGAGGAATGGAAGGCCATCCAGTGGCTTAGAGAAAGACCTAATCTGATACTCAAAAAGGCCGACAAAGGCGGGGCATTGGTAATAATGACATCTGAGCAATACAATGAGGAATCACTGCGTCAGTTGGGCGACAGAGAAACGTATAAACCTTTGAATGAAAACCCTACGCCAAAATATAAGAGAGCACTACAAACCCTCTTGAGGAAAGGAGTGGAAAAAGGATATTTGAAACAAAGAATGGCGGAGGATCTCCTACCGGAGTTTCCTATAAAACCAATTTGGTACCATCTGCCCAAGATTCACAAGTCCCGGGACAGGCCACCGGGACGCCCGATAGTCTCCGGTATGGGATCTCTTACCGAGAGGCTATCCAAGTTCCTGGACCATCTCCTGAGGCCTCTGCTCGAACAGGTTCCATCTTACCTCCAGGACACGCTCGACGTGCTAACCAGCATTGAGGGCATGTCGTGGCACGAGGGTGATGCTCTTGTCACTATCGATGTAGTTAGCTTGTATAATAGAATACCGCACCGAGATGGGGTGACAGCGGTTAGATTTTTCCTAGAGAAGACTAACAAAGAACCGGGTTATATTGACTTTATTTGTGAATGCCTCCTTTTTGTGCTTTCCCACAATGCGTTTTTGTACGATGGCAAATGGTATTGGCAGCTGTCGGGCACCGCCATGGGGACATCGGTGTCATGCACGTATGCTAATTTGTTTTTGGCTTGGTGGGAGCACCAATACGTGTATGGCCCTGGTGTTCCCCATGGCGCTTGCCTCAGGAGATGGTCCAGATATGTGGACGATATCCTGGTGGTCTGGTCCGGGACTGAGGGGGATTTTGAAGAGTTCCTTGGCTACCTTAATGATGGGAAAAATAATATGGAGTTCACACATGAGTATAGTTACAATCAGGTCACTTACTTGGACCTTATCCTGCAAATTAAGGAGGGACGATTGATCTCAAAAGGGTATAAAAAACCGATATCAGGGAATTCCCTTTTACACCGACACAGTTACCACCCAGACCATGTGTTTAAATCTCTGCCGTACAGCCAATATTTAAGACTCAGAAGGAATAATTCGAATTATGAGGATTATGTCAGCCAAGCAGAAGAGCTGACAGTGGACCTGTTAGAAAGAGGTTATGACAGAGTGGATTTAGAGGCAGCTAGGGAAAGAGCTGGGGGAAGGGAAAGAGAGGATTTGGTAAAAAGGAAAATTAAAAAGAAAGGAGTTCACAATCGGAATGAGGAGAGACTAACTTTTGTGTTTCAATATACCCCAATGGCTAAGGAAATTAGAAGAAGTATCCTGCGGAATTGGAAAACAATAAAAAGGGATCCAATCTTAGGCAAGGTCTACAAGAAGCCACCTTTAGTGACGTTTAGAAAGGCACCGACAATAGGCAGCAAGGTTACCAGCAGTGAATATAGAACTGTGAAACCAAGTAATTGGCTGGAGAAGTATCAACCAAAGGGAAATCGGAAATGTGGACGGTGCTCGGTCTGTCCATTAATGAAACAAGGTGACAGCCTTAAGGTTGGCCCGGTGGAGAATAAGCTTAAAACGCTCATCACATGCCAAACGAAGTATATGGTTTATATTATCTGGTGCCCTTGCCTTAGGTTCTACATCGGCATGACAACACGAAAACTTAAAGAGAGAATACAGGACCATGTGCGGTCAATCGCATCTGGAAAGGGAAGTCCCCGTCTAATAGAACATGTGAGGACGGAGCACCAGTGGGACCCAAACTGTCTTAGGTTTGCAGGCCTAGAACATGTCCCCCTGCAATCAAGGGGGGGAGATAGAGAGAGGTACCTACTAAGGAGGGAGACTAGGTGGATAATAGGGACCGATGCCATGGGACCTCTAGGCCTTAATGACTATGTGGATATGGCCTGCTTTTTGGACCCCTAACAAGTTAAACTATATAGGAGCCCTATGTAGGAGTCCTTTCTTTAGCCAATAGAATTTATGTAGCAATCACAGAAAGAATTCTTAGTAGAGAAGATTTCTCCACGATTCTTTGTCCCTCTCCTCCTCTCTCTTCTTTCTTTCTTTCTTTCTCTTTTTTTTCTCTTCCTTTTCTCCTTTCCTCTTTTCTCCTTTCTTTTCTCTCCTTTTTCTCCCCCTGAACTGGATACAGGGGTGGACAATGAAGTGTTAACTGTCCATAATTATCTTAATTTATTGGGTTTTTTATTAGGGGTTTTTAGTTTTGTACGGATGGGATGAGGGGAGATATAGGTGGAGGGAGTGGAGATTAAGATGGGGGTCCATTTAAACAATATACTCTAGATTTTTTTGACCAAAGGTACACAATGGGGAACAATTCAGTAAAGCATGGTCTTACTATAATGAAATGGAAGTAGTTGATTCATTCCTTATATTCCCCCGTGTTCCTTGGCAAAAATGGCACCAGAATTTTTCTAAGTGCCAGAAGAGTGTTTGATAGTCCTCCCCTCCCTCCCCCCGTTTTCCTCCCCCTTTTCCTTGCCCTGCTTAAGTATTTTTAATCCCATTGGTAAATTTTCCTCCCTTTTTCCTGTACCTACAAGCTGCACTGAATTTCAACGTGGGCATTGTGTCTGCCTATATAAATCTATGCCGTGCTGTTTGTTGCCTTTTGAGTACCTTTGGCTCCACCTAGTGGTTGCTGAGTCAGTTGGACGCACCTGCAGTGGATGCGCAAGACCAGCAACCACGGTGGATTCCCCCGAACTTCCGGAGGACGTCATGACGTCATATACCGGAGGTAGGGGACGGGCTACGGCCTGCTGCACGCCGGATACCAAGGGATTTCCCTATTTAAACTTAGAGCGCAAGATGCCCGGCGTGCGCAGAGCCTCAGAAGACGCTCATACGAGCAAAACGTGCGTCAGGCAAGCCACCGCTCCCACTTCACCCCACCGGACATTAGACTGGGTAGGAACCTTTTAAACAATATTGGAAATGTATCCTATGTTTCTATGATGTACAGCCAGACACAATAAAGCTGTGTTTTAAACAAGGAGAGCTGCATGTGCCAATCCTCACTTTCTTTTGAAGTACCATAAATGTTTTGTTGCCTTTGTGGATTAGAGCACGCAACCCTATAATCCAGTGGGTCCAGCTAATGTCATAGCAGTCCGATTTACGCAATATTGAACTTCTGTTTATTGCAGTGCCTGTTGCCTTCTCTCTCTTTTTTATCTACATCATGCCCTTGAAGCTGTTTGTCTCCACCACTCGATATGGCAGCATTTCGCAGGCCAGAAGCTTGGCTATGCTGGCTGTTACTGCCACGGCCCGGGGGTCATTTGCTGGCAATTTCCTCTTGCGCTCAAACATCTCCGACACAGACAACTGAACCGTAGCGCTGCACACGGAAGGGCTGTTGGTTGTTGTGTTTGATGAACACTTGGAGAACTCAAGAGCACTACTCCGGAAAGTGACAGTGTCAGCGTCGTCTGATGTTTGTGAATGTTGTGAACCACGCAATGGCTGGGCTACTGCTGCTGCTGAGGCGGGTCTGGTGGTGAGTCTGGTGAACCCAAGGGAGGCAGTGTTGCTGGTACGTGGCGGCTCATGCTGGTGGTGGAGAGGTTGTTAATACTTTTCCCCCTGCTCAGGCGGGTCTTGCACACCTTGCAAATCGCCATGGTAACATCCTCAGTGCAGTCTTCAAAGAAAGCCCAGACTTTGGAGCACCTGCCTTGCTGGCGATTTCTGTTTGCTCCTCTTTTGCCTCTCACTTGAACTTCCACGCTTGTGGTGCCTGAAATTGCGCGCCGCCTACCTTGTGGCACAAGGCGAACTTGTGCAGCAGTGGGTTCTTCAACAGACTCATCTGTGCTGCTGCTACGACGGCGATGTTCTCGTTCACAAACAAAATCTGGGTCTCTGTCCACATTGTCCATACCCTCCTCTTCCATCTCCTGAAACTCGTCATATGTCATTGTGGGGGGCCGCCGCCGTGGAGTAGAGCTCCCCAGAACAACCTCTGCGCAGCTCACTCCAACGTCGTCTTCCAGATCTTGTCGGCCGACCTCCTGCAATTGCAACCCCTCCTGCCCAACTTGCTCTGGGATTTGGGTTTCCGAGTCCTCCTCGGACTCGCCTTGTATTTCAGTGCGCGGTGCATTTCCCACAGTTAATGGTTGTGAATCCGGGCACAACATTTCTGGCTGTTCCTCCATTGACCTTTGAAAGGTGGAAGTTTGTTGGGCTGGGAATAGCTCCTGCGAATACCCCATTGTGTCCTGAGGTAATTCATCGGACTGGTTATCTGGCAGTTGTGTGCGTGGTGTCGCTGCCGGTTGTGTCAGCTTTGTGCCCACTGGCTCCTTGTAACTGGCTGAGGACTCGGACCTCGTGCGTGATGTGCTGGTGCTGCTTAACCCACTGCTGGACGCTTGAGAGGTCATCCAAGTAATTATCTGGTCCTGTTCTTTTGGATTTGTGAGGGTTGTTGTCCTGGACAACATGGGCGGTATTGAGTGGGTTTTCTTGGGTGCTCCCCTGTGGCCTGTACGTGAACCGTCAGGGGAAACACCTCTTCCCTTGCCCCTCCCTCTTTCACCGGATTTCTTCCTCATTTCACTCATCCTTACAGTACACGCTGACTGGCAGCAGTACAGTGGCAGTACAGAAATGCTATACAGTACCACTATTCCCAGCAGCGACACAGAGCACAATGCTATACAGTGGCGGGTGAGCGGTGTACTACTATTCCCAGCAGACACAGAGTGGCAGTAAACAGAATGCTATATAGTGTGGCTGAGCGAGGTACACAGAGTGGCAGTAAACAGAAAGCTATATAGTGTGGCTGAGCGAGCGGAGTACTACTATTCCCAGCAGACACAGAACATTAAACAGAATGCTATATAGTGTGGCTGAGCGAGGTACACAGAGTGGCAGTAAACAGAATGCTATATAGATTGGCTGAGCGAGCGGTGTACTACTATTCCCAGCAGACACAGAACAGTAAACAGAATGCTATATAGTGTGGCTGAGCGAGGTACACAGAGTGGCAGTAAACAGAATGCTATATAGTGTGGCTGAGCGAGCGGTGTACTACTATTCCCAGCAGACACAGAACAGTAAACAGAATGCTATATAGTGTGGCTGAGCGGTGTACCACTATTCCCAGCAGCGACACAGAGCACAATGCTATACAGTGGCGGGTGAGCGGTGGACCACTATTCCCAGCAGCGACACAGAGCACAATGCTATACAGTGGCAGGTGAGCGGTGTACTACTATTCCCAGAAGACACAGAGTGGCAGTAAACAGAATGCTATATAGTGTGGCTGAGCGAGGTACACAGAGTGGCAGTAAACAGAATGCTATATAGTGTGGCTGAGCGAGCGGTGTACTACTATTCCCAGCAGACACAGAACAGTAAACAGAATGCTATATAGTGTGGCTGAGCGGTGTACCACTATTCCCAGCAGCGACACAGAGCACAATGCTATACAGTGGCGGGTGAGCGGTGTACTACTATTCCCAGAAGACACAGAGTGGCAGTAAACAGAATGCTATATAGTGTGGCTGAGCGAGGTACACAGAGTGGCAGTAAACAGAATGCTATATAGTGTGGCTGAGCGAGCGGTGTACTACTATTCCCAGCAGACACAGAACAGTAAACAGAATGCTATATAGTGTGGCTGAGGGAGGTACACAGAGTGGCAGTAAACAGAATGCTATATAGTGTGGCTGAGCGAGCGGTGTACTACTATTCCCAGCAGACACAGAACAGTAAACAGAATGCTATATAGTGTGGCTGAGCGAGGTACACAGAGTGGCAGTAAACAGAATGCTATATAGTGTGGCTGAGCGAGCGGTGTACTACTATTCCCAGCAGACACAGAACAGTAAACAGAATGCTATATAGTGTGGCTGAGCGGTGTACCACTATTCCCAGCAGCGACACACAGCACAATGCTATACAGTGGCGGGTAAGCGGTGTACCACTATTCCCAGCAGCGACACAGAGCACAATGCTATACAGTGGCGGGTGAGCGGTGTACTACTATTCCCAGAAGACACAGAGTGGCAGTAAACAGAATGCTATATAGTGTGGCTGAGCGAGGTACACAGAGTGGCAGTAAACAGAATGCTATATAGTGTGGCTGAGCGAGCGGTGTACTACTATTCCCAGCAGACACAGAACAGTAAACAGAATGCTATATAGTGTGGCTGAGCTGGGTACCACTATTCCCAACAGCGACACACAGCACAATGCTATACAGTGGCGGGTGAGCGGTGTACCACTATTCCCAGCAGCGACACAGAGCACAATGCTATACAGTGGCGGGTGAGCGGTACCACTATTCCCAGCAGCGACACAGAGCACAATGCTATACAGTGGCGGGTGAGCGGTGTACCACTATTCCCAGAAGACACAGAGTGGCAGTAAACAGAATGCTATATAGTGTGGCTGAGCGAGCGGTGTACTACTATTCCCAGCAGACACAGAACAGTAAACAGAATGCTATATAGTGTGGCTGAGCGAGGTACACAGAGTGGCAGTAAACACAATGCTGAGCGAGCGGTGTACTACTATTCCCAGCAGCGACACAATGACTGGGGGGACCCTGGCTAGCGTGGCTGGAGCGCGAACTACCCTGCCTGCCTACCCAAAGCTAAACCCACAGACAAATGGCGGAAATATGACGTGGTTCGGGTATTTATTTACCCGAACCACGTGACAGTTCGGCCAATCAGAGCGCGTTCGGGTCCGAACCACGTGACCCGTTCGGTCAATCACATCGCTAGCCGAACGTTCGGGGAACGTTCGGCCATGCGCTCTTAGTTCGGCCATGTGGCCGAACGGTTTGGCCGAACACCATCAGGTGTTCGGCCGAACTCGAACATCACCCGAACAGGGTGATGTTCTGCAGAACCCGAACAGTGGTGAACACTGTTCGCCCAACACTATTTGTACCGTGGATCCAGAAGTGTATAAACCCAGTAATTGGTGTTGTCCAGAATACGCACAATGCGTGGGTCGCGTTCAATGCAGTCTAGCATGAATTGAGCCATGTGTGCCAGAGTCCTGCCAGAATCCTCATCATCCTCTTGTGAGCGTTGTGATAGTTGTTGTGATGCATCATAGTCGTCACCTTCTTCCTGGTCTGCTTCTGCTGACCATTCGCGCTGAATTGTGGAAGTCCAACGTGCACCGCTCTGGCCCTCGTCAGTGGTGGCAGGAAATTCCTGCTCCAACTCCAGCTGTTCCTCCTCCTCTTCTTCGTCATAGCTGCTGGGGCCAGCGTTTCCTAAGGCGGATGGCCTGATGTTGGTACCATCACGCTGATCGTTTTCTCCTTCAGATTCCCCCAGTTGCATCATGACAGCTGTTTCCTTGATTTTCAACATTGACCTCTTCAGTAAACACAGCAGTGGTATGGTAATGCTGACTGAAGAGTTGTCACTGCTCACAAGCAACGTGGACTGCTCAAAATTTTGGAGGACTTGGCAGAGGTCCAACATGTTGGCCCAATCGGATCCACAGAAGCTTGGCAGCTGTCCGGATGCGCCTCGGTACTGCGCCGTCATGTACTGGACCACTGCACTCTTCTGCTCGCAAAAGCGGGCTAGCATGTGCAGCGTAGAATTCCAGCGCGTAGGGACATCACACAGCAAGCGATGGTGGGGGAGATTGAAGCGCTCCTGCATCTTGGCGAGTGCCCCCGAAGCAGTACTGGAATTTCTACAATGTTTAGCCACTCGTCGCACCTTCAACAGAAGATCGGCCACGCCTGGGTATGTCCTCAGGAACCGCTGAACTACTAGGTTCATCACGTGCGCCAGGCAAGGGATGTGTGTCAGCTTAGCCAACCTTAAAGCGCGAATGAGATTACTCCCATTATCACACACAACCATGCCCGGTTTCAGGTCCAGCGGTGCCAGCCACAAATCCGTCTGTTCCTTTATTCCCCTCCAAATTTCCTCCCCTGTGTGCTGCTTATCCCCAAGGCAGATCAGCTTCAGCAACGCTTGCTGACGCATGCCAACAGCTGTGCTGCACTGCTTCCACGATCCTACTGCTGCTGGTGCTGGGTTAGCGTTTCCGGATGAGGTACAGCTTTGAGATGCGTTGGAGGAGAAGGAGTCAGAGAGGTAGGTGCTGCTGTTGTTATCCAGTGGGAGGGACGGCGGTGCAGCTGTTTGCGGCGTGGGCAACACCCGCGCCGTAGCAGGTGAGGAATCGCTGCCAGGCTCCACAAGGTTCACCCAGTGCGCGGTAAGGGAGATGTATCGACCCTGGCCGAACGCACTCGTCCAGGTGTCAGTGGTGAGGTGAACCTTGCAGGCAACGGCATTCTTCAAGCTTCGGGTTATTTTGCTGACCACGTGCTCATGCAACTCAGGCACTGCAGAGCGTGCAAAGTGGTAGCGGCTGGGAACCACGTAACGTGGGATGGCCACTGACATCATGCCCTTGAAGCTGTTTGTCTCCACCACTCGATATGGCAGCATTTCGCAGGCCAGAAGCTTGGCTATGCTGGCTGTTACTGCCACGGCCCGGGGGTCATTTGCTGGCAATTTCCTCTTGCGATCAAACATCTCCGAGACAGACAACTGAACCGTAGGGCTGCACACTGAAGGGCTGTTGGTTGTTGTGTTTGATGAACACTGGGAGACCTCAAGAGCACTACTCCGGAAAGTGACAGTGTCAGCGTCTGATGTTTGTGAATGTTGTGAACCATGCAATGGCTGGGCTACTGCTGCTGCTGAGGCGGGTCTGGTGGTGAGTCTGGTAACCCCAAGAGAGGCAGTGTTTGCCCACAGAGTGGGATGTTTGGATAGCATGTGGCGGCTCATGCTGGTGGTGGAGAGGTTGTTAATACTTTTCCCCCTGCTCAGGCGGGTCTTGCACACCTTGCAAATCGCCATAGTACCATCCTCAGTGCAGTCTTCAAAGAAAGCCCAGACTTTGGAGCACCTGCCTTGCTGGCGATTTCTGTTTGCGCCTCTTTTGCCTCTCACTTGAACTTCCACGCTTGTGGTGCCTGAAATTGCGCGCCGCCTACCTTGTGGCACAAGGCGAACTCGTGCAGCAGTGGGTTCTTCAACAGACTCATCTGTGCTGCTGCTACGACGGTGATGTTCTCGTTCACAAACAAAATCTGGGTCTATGTCCACATTGTCCATACCCTCCTCTTCCATCTCCTCAAACTCGTCATATGTCATTGTGGGGGGGCACTGCCGTGGAGTAGAGCTCCCCAGAACAACCTCTGCGCAGCTCACTCCAACGTCATCTTCCAGATCTTGTCGGCCGACCTCCTGCAATTGCAACCCCTCCTGCCCAACTTGCTCTGGGATTTGGGTTTCAAAGTCCTCGGACTCGCCTTGCATTTCAGTGCGCGGTGCATTTCCCACAGTTAATGGTTGTGAATCCGGGCACAACATTTCTGGCTGTTCCTCCATTGACCTTTCAAAGGTGGAAGTTTGTTGGGCTGGGAATAGCTCCTGCGAATACCCCATTGTGTCCTGAGGTATTTCATCGGACTGGTTATCTGGCAGTTGTGTGCGTGGTGTCGCTGCCAGTTGTGTCAGCTTTGTGCCCACTGGCTACTTGTAACTGGCTGAGTACTCGGACCTCGTGCGTGATGTGCTGGTGCTGCTTAACCCACTGCTGGACGCTTGAGAGGTCATCCAAGTAATTATCTGGTCCTGTTCTTTTGGATTTGTGAGGGTTGTTGTCCTGGACAACATGGGCGGTATTGAGTGGGTTTTCTTGGGTGCTCCCCTGTGGCCTGTACGTGAACCGTCAGGGGAAACACCTCTTCCCTTGCCCCTCCCTCTTTCACTGGATTTCTTCCTCATTTCACTTATCCTTAAAGTACACGCTGACTGGCAGCAGTACAGTGGCAGTACAGAAATGCTATACAGTGGTGGGTGAGCGGGGTACCACTATTCCCAGCAGCGACACAGAGCACAATGCTATACAGTGGTGGGTGAGCGGTGTACCACTATTCCCAGCAGCGACACAGAGCACAATGCTATACAGTGGTGGGTGAGCGGTGTACTACTGTTCCCAGCAGACACAGAGTGGCAGTAAACACCATGCTATATAGTGTGGCTGAGCGAGGTACACAGAGTGGCAGTAAACACAATGCTATATAGTGTGGCTGAGCGAGCGGTGTACTACTGTTCCCAGCAGACACAGAGTGGCAGTAAACACAATGCTATATAGTGTGCTGGGTGAGCGGTGTACACAGAGTGGCAGTAAACACAATGCTATATAGTGTGGCTGAGCGAGCGGTGTACTACTGTCCCCAGCAGACACAGAGTGGCAGTAAACACAATGCTATATAGTGTGCTGGGTGAGCGGTGTACACAGAGTGGCAGTAAACACAATGCTATATAGTGTGGCTGAGCGAGCGGTGTACTACTGTTCCCAGCAGACACAGAGTGGCAGTAAACACAATGCTATATAGTGTGCTGGGTGAGCGGTGTACACAGAGTGGCAGTAAACACAATGCTATATAGTGTGGCTGAGCGAGCGGTGTTCTACTGTTCCCAGCAGACACAGAGTGGCAGTAAACACAATGCTATATAGTGTGGCTGAGCGAGCGGTGTAGTACTGTTCCCAGCAGACACAGAGTGGCAGTAAACACAATGCTATATAGTGTGGCTGAGCAAGGTACACAGAGTGGCAGTAAACACAATGCTATATAGTGTGGCTGAGCGAGCGGTGTAGTACTGTTCCCAGCAGACACAGAGTGGCAGTAAACACAATGCTATATAGTGTGGCTGAGCGAGGTACACAGAGTGGCAGTAAACACAATGCTATATAGTGTGGCTGAGCGAGCGGTGTACTACTGTTCCCAGCAGACACAGAGTGGCAGTAAACACAATGCTATATAGTGTGGCTGAGCAAGGTACACAGAGTGGCAGTAAACACAATGCTATATAGTGTGGCTGAGCGAGCGGTGTACTACTGTTCCTAGCAGACACAGAGTGGCAGTAAACACAATGCTATATAGTGTGCTGGGTGAGCGGTGTACACAGAGTGGCAGTAAACACAATGCTATATAGTGTGGCTGAGCGAGCGGTGTACTACTGTTCCCAGCAGACACAGAGTGGCAGTAAACACAATGCTATATAGTGTGCTGGGTGAGCGGTGTACACAGAGTGGCAGTAAACCCAATGTTATATAGTGTGGCTGAGCGAGCGGTGTTCTACTGTTCCCAGCAGACACAGAGTGGCAGTAAACACAATGCTATATAGTGTGGCTGAGCGAGCGGTGTACTACTGTTCCCAGCAGACACAGAGTGGCAGTAAACACAATGCTATATAGTGTGGCTGAGCAAGGTACACAGAGTGGCAGTAAACACAATGCTATATAGTGTGGCTGAGCGAGCGGTGTAGTACTGTTCCCAGCAGACACAGAGTGGCAGTAAACACAATGCTATATAGTGTGGCTGAGCAAGGTACACAGAGTTGCAGTAAACACAATGCTATATAGTGTGGCTGAGCGAGCGGTGTTCTACTGTTCCCAGCAGACACAGAGTGGCAGTAAACACAATGCTATATAATGTGGCTGAGCGAGCGGTGTACTACTATTCCCAGCAGACACAGTGGCAGTAAACACAATGCTATATAGTGTGGCTGAGCAAGGTACACAGAGTGGCAGTAAACACAATGCTATATAGTGTGGCTGAGCGAGCGGTGTAGTACTGTTCCCAGCAGACACAGAGTGGCAGTAAACACAATGCTATATAGTGTGGCTGAGCGAGGTACACAGAGTGGCAGTAAACACAATGCTATATAGTGTGGCTGAGCGAGCGGTGTACTACTATTCCCAGCAGACACAAAGTGGCAGTAAACACAATGCTATATAGTGTGGCTGAGCGAGGTACACAGAGTGGCAGTAAACACAATGCTATATAGTGTGGCTGAGCGAGCGGTGTACTACTATTCCCAGCAGACACAGAGTGGCAGTAAACACAATGCTATATAGTGTGGCTGAGCAAGGTACACAGAGTGGCAGTAAACACAATGCTATATAGTGTGGCTGAGCGAGCAGTGTACTACTATTCCCAGCAGACACAGAGTGGCAGTAAACAGAATGCTATATAGTGTGGCTGAGCGAGGTACACAGAGTGGCAGTAAACACAATGCTATATAGTGTGGCTGAGCGAGCGGTGTACTACTATTTCCAGCAGCGACACAATGACTGGGGGGACCCTGGCTAGCGTGGCTGGAGCGCGAACTACCCTGCCTGCCTACCCAAAGCTAAACCCACAGACAAATGGCGGAGATATGACGTGGTTCGGGTATTTATTTACCTGAACCACGTGACAGTTCGGCCAATCAGAGCGCGTTCGGGTCCGAACCACGTGACCCGTTCGGCCAATCACAGCGCTAGCCGAACGTTCGGGGAACGTTCGGCCATGCGCTCTTAGTTCGGCCATGTGGCCGAACGGTTTGGCCGAACACCATCAGGTGTTCGGCCGAACTCGAACATCACCCGAACAGGGTGATGTTCTGCAGAACCCGAACAGTGGCGAACACTGTTCACCCAACACTAGTCAGTATCAGGACCATAGTTTTGTGTTTTACAGGCTATTGACTGTGCAGGACTGTTCAGTTTAGGATGTTGTGTATGCAGAATAGGATAGTACTAGTAAAACATCAGTACCGTTACATGAGGTAGGAATACTTTACAGCTCTGTTACTGCAAACTGTAATTTATATGTGAGAACTGAGGAGGAAGTCGCCTCACTTGGCATCATGGGTGTACCGGGCCTGAGCTTTGTGGTACTGTGGAGGTGCGGACCATACTCGCACATATAATCTCACTAATATTATAAGTGCGAAAGTTTGGATGTTTGTTACTCAATCACGCAACAATGCAGCCATTCTTACACTGTTAATGGCAGGGTTCTCAAACTTTGCACAGTTGGTCAGTGGGTGATGGGATTAATATTCAGAAAAGTGGGTGGAGCATACAAAAGCCAATCAAAATTCACCTTTTGATTTTTAAGGGGAATATTTAATTGCTGCCATTCTTGCACTGTTAATGGTACAAGCCTCAAACCTGCTATAGTTGATCATTAGGTGACTGGGGATCAAATTCAGAAAAGGGGGTGGAGCCACAGCCAATCAGAATTGTTTAATTTCAAAGCAAATTATTGACTGCAAAGATCACAAAGTAGGTCATTGAGTAATTGTGTGTTAGGGTTAGAAAAAGTGGGCGGAGCTAACACCAGCCAAATACATACCCAGGCAATGCCGGGCTATCAGCTAGCATCTCACAAAATTATTTGTGACAGTTTTCTTTATTGTATTGTGAATTAGGATGTCGATGGTTTCTGTGATTGTAACAATCCCAGGCTAATCTAAAAGACAAAAGAAGACCAGGAGCCCAATGGTGCAGAATCGTGTTAGATTTGGAAGAGCAAAATGCTAAGGATGTATATACCAGGGATGAGCAGAAACTACGCCGGTGCAAATCTAAGCGCCGTAGTTCGCATCTATGCATCATAGTTAGTAGGCGAAGTTTCAAAACTACACTTACGCATTTACACATAGCGAAGTACTGCTATGCGAAGTTTCGTCCGCTACGCTTAGTTGACGTGTATTGCGAAGTAAACTACGAATGCGGTAAACGCGTCTATTTTCCGCGTACGGATCATTGTTTTCACTTGCGCATGGCCAGAAATATTATTGCTCCTTGTATGCGTATACAAATCCGCATTGGAAGGGGAATGTACGCATAAGCATCCGCATACACTATGCTTCGCACTACGCATAATTGTGAATTTTAACGCATAGTCTACAACATGCATCCGTAGTTGAAATTTAATTTCGAAGCCGTAGTTTGGCAAACCCTAAATGCGGAAAACTATGCGAAGTTCCAGCGTAGCGAATTTGGCTGACTACGACCATCCCTGGTATATACTGACAAAGCCTAGCAACCCCTGTCAGAGTAGGCAGGAAATTACCTGACAACACTCGGTTTTCCGAGTCTGTAACAGGAACTGGTCGGTTGCACTCCAAACATTCTATAGGACATGGTGCTTTATGGTTTTTGCTTGCTGTCTGTGTCTTGTAAGTTAATGTGTGGCGTGTCTTGTGCTTTCAGGCATAAAGCCAGAAATGTTTCATTTTTCTTTCATACGGGTGAAACTCGAAAGATAATAAAATTATGCAAACATCCATTCATTTCAGTGATTCAACCAAAAAGGTGGAACTTATATATGAAATAGACTCATTACATGCAAAGCGAGATATTTCAAGCCTTTATTTGTTATAATGTTGATGATTATGGCTTAGGCCCTGTTCATACTGTCAGCGTTTGCAAAAAGCATAGGAAAGCAAAGAAAACGCAAGTTGAAAAACGCATGTGTTTATATGCGTTTTTCTTGCGTTTTCTATTGTGTTCTTGCATGTTGAAAGGAAGTGCGTCACACAGGAAACAATGGGAAACGCAGAGGGAAACGTACGCTAAAAACGCAATAGTACGCGTTTTTGATACGCGTCCATAGACTTTCATTGAGTCCGTGCAGCAATGCGGATGAGAAACGGATGCGCCTCCTACGCATACATGTGAACGAGGCCATTAGAAAACATTAGTAGCTGTTTCTATGCGCAAAGTCTGCCCATACGCGTTCTGGAAAAATGGCTAGGAACGCACATAGTCTGAACATGGTCTAACAGCTTATGGGAACCCCAAAATCAAAAGCTCAGACAGTTAGAATATTGTGAAAATGTTCCATATTCTAGGTCCATGTGTCAGACTCTAATCAGCTAATTCATCCAAAACACCTGCAAAGGGTTCCTATTTCATAAATTGGGTTCAACTTTTAAAGAAAATCTGAAACGAAAAATAAAAACCCTCTTAGGATACTTATCTCGGGAGGGGGAAGCCTCTGGATCCTAACGAGGCTTCCCCGTCCTCCTCCGTCCCTCCGTTCAATTTCCTGGATCCCTGAAGAGCGGCGCTGTAAATATTTACCTACCTTAATCCTGCACAGGCGCACTAGTGGCTCCCTGTTCGGGTTAAGGCGGAGTTCGGAGCCCCTTCACTGTGCAGGCGCGAGTCCTTTGCGCCCGCTTGGTAGAGCGGATATGATTGGGTTCGGCTATTTTAACCTTACTCAAACGAAAAGCCGCTAGTGCGTCTGCACAGGATCGCAGACAGGTAAATACAGTATATCATCCCTTGTCAAGCTTGTCGGGGGAGGCTTCATGGGAGCCAGCACTGGATTCCTCAGAGGTACGGGAGCCTCATTGGGTCCCTGAGGCTTCCACCTCCCAAGGTAAGTATCCCTGAAAGGGTTTTTTTATGCTACAGAGTCTCTTTAAGTTGAATTACTGAAATAAATGGACTTTTGCACGATATTCAAATTGTTTGAGTTTCACCTGTATACTCCTCTTTTTAAAAGCCTAAATAATTTGACTGACATTATCAGGCTTAAAGGAGTACTGTAAGGTTAAAAAAAAAAGTTTAAATTTCCCATGGCCTTTACTGGCCCCCTGTAGACATCCTGTGCCCGCGGTGGGAGAAAACGATCTTCCGGTTCTTTGCCACAGCTCGCTTCTTGATTTTGTGACTTCAATGTCGCGGGCCACTGTGCCTGTGCGGCCCTGGTCACACATGTCCTCGCTCCTGCTCAGATCTCCGGGAGCATCTGGCGCAGTTACAGTACGCGAACTGCATCTATGCAGGATGTTCCCGGCAATGTATGTGTACTGCGCCTGTGCTGGACGCTCCGGGGGACGTGAGCAGGAGAAAGGATGCATGTAGCCAGGGCCGCACAGGCGCAGTGGCCCGCAACATTAAAGTCACAAAATCCGGAAGCAAGCCACGGCGTGGAATCTGAGGATCATCTTCTCCCAGAGCAGGCACAGGATGTCTCCTTTGAATTAAATATTCACTCAAGAGATCTACCTTATAGGACAGTCCCTATTTCTAAACTATCTTGCTATGGTTTTCACAAGAAAATGGTATTCTAAAAAAATTCCCCTTTGATTAACAGATCTGAAAGAACTAATGATAAAGCAGTCAGGTGAGCTGGTGGCAGGCCACAATGTGACACTGACGTGTTTTCCCTCTGGAGATTGTCCTGGAAAATTTCCAGCCATTATCTGGAGAAAGAGTAATCTGGATGGAATCTGGGGATCTTCATCTTCAATGACATTTACCCCAACCCCGAGTGACCATCAGGCTATTGTGACCTGTGAGGTTACTCTACCAACTGGAAGAATGTCTGCTCAGAAGATGCTCAATGTTTTGCGTATGTATAGCGCTTTACCCTACATATTTTATTCCAAATGTCATACTGCATAAGAGATAGGCTAGAAAACAGGTGGAATATACTGTGCTTTGTTATTTATTAGAATATATGTTCTATTTTTTTATTTAGCATACAAAATAATGAATTTGCAACATATCAAATTAATGTTTTGGTGTTCTGCTGCACTATGTGATGATGGTTTGCGGAAAAAGAGAATCTCGTTCCACTGAAGCAGTATAGTACTCATAATTAAAATTTGACCAAATTTAACTAAAATAAAACTCAATAAAAATTAGATTTAGATAGAAATTCCAATTTTTGTTTTGAAGTCTACGGATAATTTTTTGGTTTCCATTACAAGTTAATTGCAAGTCTGAGAAGATGCTTTTGTCACCAAAATTGTTATTAACCACTTATATCCATCCAGATAGACTGTGCTGCTGCCGCTGCATGAGGCGCAAGCTCCCGCGCGCGCCCCGCTGCCTGCCGTTAGTTCCCATTCACCGATTTAAGTTCCCCGCGGAAAAAACGTCGGCAGTTTTTCTGCAAAAAAAAAAGTTTCCCATGCTTTTTATTGTTCCTGGAAGCGTCATTGTATGCTTCCAGGACTTTTTTGACTGTGGCCATCTTGTGTCCAAATAGTAAACTGCACCCACATACATTTTTTAATAAAGAATTACATTATTTTACATTTAAAATTATCTGTTTCCCTCCCACACCAAAAATTACCCAAATACATTTTTTAATAAAAAATATACAAAAAATTACAATAAAAAAACATAAATAGTTACCTAAGGGTCTGAACTTTTTAAATATGCATGTCAAGAGAGTATCTTATTATATATTTTTTAATTATAAGCTTGCAAATAGTCACCTTTAGGTACACATGATTACTGCCATCAATGAGATGCCTGTGTCACTTCCGCAGTAACACAGCCACGCATTATTTCCTATTGAGTCTACTTATTGTATGCAATAGGAAATAATGCGCGAGGACATCTTGTGGCCAAATACTAAAATTACACCTACAGACTTTAGGGACTAAAAAATCTATAATACGTATGTCAGGTGGGTATATTATTATTAAATTATGGGCTTGTAATTAGTAGTGGATGTAAAACTGAAAAAATGCAACTTTATTTCCAAATAAAATATTGTCACCATACATTGTACTGGGGATATAATTTAACCCCCCTGGTGGTATGATTATTTCAGGATTTTAGGGTCTTTTAAAAAGGTTTCAGACCCTAAATTCAGGAAAAATCATGCTGCCAGTATGCCAGCAGCAGCCCCTTCTCTTACTCACCTCCCTGGGCTCCAGCGCTGCAATTTTACCTCCGTTCTCCGGGTGGCACTGTAACTCTTTGGAGAGATTAATGACGGCCATCTCACTACAGTGAATTATTATTATTATTATTATTATTATTATTATTTATTTATAAAGCGCCAACATATTCCGTGGCGCTGTACAATGTAAGAAAACAAACAAGGGATACATAATGATACAGACAATGATATACATCTAATATGAACACTGATACACAATACAGCACTGCTGATTACAATTTGATTTAACATGATGACTAAAATGTATAAATGTCTAACAGTGTGCAAGCAATTAAATTAGTAACAGTCCATGACACAAAAGGGTGAGAGCCCTGCCCTTGCGAGCTTACAATCTAAAGGAATGGGGTGGAAACAAGAGGTGGGGATGTATACAGTATATGTACAGGCAGTGCGTAATTAGGTTATTTAGTGGGTGCATGGCCTAAGCTAGAGAATATGCTTGTCGGAAAAGGTGGGTTTTGAGGGAGCGTTTAAAGATTTCAAAGGTGGGAGAGTGGCGGATGTGTTGTGGAAGGGCATTCCAGAGGAGGGGTGAGGCACATGAGAAGTCTTGTACACGTGAATGTGAGGAGGTAATTGTAGAAGAGGATAGAAGAAGCTCATGTGCAGATCTGAGATTGCGGTTGGGTTGGTATCTGGAAACTAGTGAGGAGATGTACAGGGGAGAGAGATTGTGGAGAGCTTTGTAGGTTAGGGTTAAGAGTTTGAACTGAATCCTTTCATTAATTGGTAGCCAGTGAAGAGCTTGACAGAGAGGGTCAGCAGAGGAATCAGAGCCTCCGAGGACAGAAAGGACAACAGCTACTGTCATCTGGATCCCCTGGGAGGTGAGTAAAAACGCCTGCTGCACGCTACACTCTGCATAGAGCTCCCAGCGGCTAGCCCGAGCATAACTCAGGATTCCCACCAGGGAGGTTAAACATTGCAACTGGGACGAATGCGCAAATAAAATGTGTGGCTTTTATCCACAGTTTTACGTTTTATTTTAAAACTATAATGGCGGAAAACTGAGAAATAATGTTTTTTTTTTCGTTTTTTTCTTATTATTCCCATTAAAATGCATTTAGAATAAAATAATACTTAGCATAATGTACCACCCAAAGCCTAATTGGTGGTGGGGGAAAAAAGGTATGATAAGTAGTGATGATGAAGCTATTAGGCAATGAATGGGAGAGGCGCTGAAATGTGAAAATTTCTCTTTGTCCATGTAAGGTGAAAACAACACGTGGGCTGAAACGGTTAAGTATAGTAATCATTGTAAGCTAGTGTTAATTGTATTGCATAATTTCACTTTCATGAACTTTAGCTTTATTTTACAATCTTAATAGTATTTATGATTTCACATTTAAACTTGATTTTGTGTAATTTTCTCAAGTTACCTAAAATGAAATAATAGAATTCACTAACTTATTTCAAACACCTGGAAAGGAGAAAATACATTTTTGCATAGCTGAGTATATAAAAGAAATTGAATGAAAACAGGACACAAGAAAGAGATGAAAGGCCTCAGTCTTTGCCTTTTTAATTCAAAAAGGAAAAAAAATTAAGGTTCAACCAGCACTACTTTGGTATAAGTCTTATAAGACCAGGTTTTCAAAGGGGATTGACAGCATTCCCTTTCACAATCCATTGTGGGTAACCACAGATGTTCACTTAAAGCTGAATTATTGTGAATTATCACAAATTCCTTCTGTTTTAAGAAGGGAAACCACACTAAACGATCCATTAACAAACAGGGCCGGATGTGTACTCTTTACCGCCCAAGGCCACAGCCAGCAATATAGGTAGACAGATGACCCTTCCCCCTCCCTCCACTATAGGTAGCCTGTTGACCATTTGCTCTGGTATAGGGAGCCAGATAATCCTTCCCCCCCCCCCTTCAGTTTAGATTGATGGCCCCACTTTCCCTCCAGTATAGGTAGCCTGATGACCCCTCCCCCCTTCACTCTAGTATAATAAGCCAGATGACCCCCCCCTCCCCTTCACATAGATAACATAATGACCCCCCTACCTCCAGTATAGGTAGCCAGGTAACACCCCTCAGTATAGTCTCCCCCCCACCTGCCCTTGATCCTGTGGTGCCCTAGGCCATGGCCTATGTGGCCTTGGCCTAAATCTGGCCCTGTTAACAAACAAACACTGCAGACCAATACTTCTACAAAAGCAAACGTAAGCCAATGTTTCACCAATGTGCTGCAGGAAGCACAGGAATCACTTCGCTTGCAAGTAAGTGAATGGCAATATGTGCCTGTTTGACATCAATAGATATATTTGACAGACACGATTGCCCTGAAGATTGCCCTTAAGGTGCCCTTTGAGGTGGGAGACCAGGGTTCAAATCCAGGCTAGGGACAGTACCTATTCAGTAAGGATTCCTTAGGCAAGCTCCCTAACATTGCAGGGTGGCCTCTTAGTGACTGCAGTTCTTGAGCGCTTTGAGTCCGACAAGAGAAAAGCACTCTAAAATTGTTAGTATTATTATTATTAAAAGGTGTCCTAATGATTGTAAATACTGTATATTCCTGCGTATAAGGCTACTTTTTAACCCTTGAAAATCTTCTGTAAAGTTGGGGGTCGTCTTATACGCTGGGTGTCATTTGATGCTGGGTGATACCCCCTATCCTGTTGTTACCGCCTCTCAGATCTCCCTGCTGAGGGAGTGCATTCTATTCTTCCATACCGCTCTTATAAACAGGTAGACAAGGAGAGCTGACCAATCTGCTTAAAGAGTAACTGTCAGGCTGCAGAAGCTAATTTAAACCTCTATTCTCCTGTGTTAAACAGTTTAGAAGGAAGCCCAAAAGCCATTAGTGAAGATAAAAATCTCAGTTACCTTTGATGTGTGCTTATCTTAAAGGCTGTTATAGACCCATAAGGACACAAGCCGCATACTAAACTGCAAAGCATTCTGGGGCCCTCCCCTCGGGTGCTAATGAGACATTACAGCAGCTTCTAATCAGTTCAGCGTGTAGCACTGATAAATCTCGGGGCAGAGTACACTGCAGGAGTCAGCTATTGTTCCTAGCCACATGGCTCATTAATATTCACTGCACACTGTGTTATTTAGTACCAGCTTTTCTGTGATCAGGAAGCAGGCAGGACATGACGACACATTTGACAGAAAAACATGGAGCCTGCCATGAGCTGTCAGGAGCATCTATCTCTGCATATACTATATACAAATTCTGTGAAATCCAAACGTGGACAGTGAAATGCATATGTAATGTAAGTACAGCCAATCTTTAGCTACTGATATATGTGTTTATTTTCTCTGAGACCTTATACCTAACAGCTCCTCTTTAAGGAGAGTTGACCAATGCAACAAGTCAATTGACTATATACTGATATATATCTATATATATATTGGGTAACGCATACAGTACAGCACCAGTATCTGTTCATACACAGCACCAGTATATGATTTTTAATTTGGTGTGCGTTGGAAGAGGGGTAGTCTTATATGGCGAGTATATCCAAAACTCTGTTTTAACTGGAAAAGTTGGGGGGTCGTCTTATACGCCCAGTCGTCTTATACGCCAGAATATACGGTACATCTAAAAAGGACCAGTGTCATTGAAGTTATCATGAAACTCCCCCACGAGGAGACAAACTAGTCCAAAACCTGTTCATAAGAGGCTAAGTTCTGGCCAATGAATAATACCGAATGCAAGTAATATTTACATGGAATTTTTTTTTTTTTTGTTTCGTTTATTGTACATATTACTACAGAATGTATACACATGTATTTCAAGCTTTACGTTTTTTTTTCCCTTTAAATGGAAGGTTCACGGTCCGTAACAAAAAAAATAAAAATGCTAATCCACTTACCTCGGGCTTCCTCCAGCCCGTGGCAGGCAGGACGTGCCCTCGGCACCGCTCCGCAGGCTCCCGGTCTCCTCCGGTGGCGCACCCGACCTGGCCAGGCCGCTGCCAGGTCGGGCCCTTCTGCGCTCCAAAATGCGCCTCAAGCGGGAGCGCTGATGTCATCGGACGTCCTCCGGGCTGTACTGCGCAGGCACAGTAGTTTTAAACAGTCATTTTATGGTAAATGATGATGTCACCCAAGAATACTTACAACAGGGACATTCACACTACATTAAATTACGGGGGACATAAATCAAAACATTTATTCCTGTCTTGCATACTAATGCTGCTTAATGATTTTTCAAGGTGTTCATATTTCTTCTTTACTTTTATCTCTTTGAGGGAAGAGTTAAAGGAAATAATGAAACTCAATACTCATCGACCTAGGGGTGGGCAGATATGTACTGTAGTTGCTCCTTATTATTAATATTATCTTCAAGATTCCACTAGAAAGCCCTTCATTTTAACTATACTCCAACTTTCCGCACTTTAAAGTTGGGAGAAGTTGAACCAGTTTTGCCTTTCTCTTCCCCATTGGACAAGGATACTTTGCAAAAATGGTGGTGGGGAATTTCTACCTTCCACTCCCAGTGTAATCCCTAGTTATTTAAAACTATGTGGAAAATCCAGCCCCCCGCCATAGGCTGCCAGACGCATCTAGTGCCGATTACTCCTTTTCTAAAGCTGGAGTATGTGGAAAATCCTATCATTCCCAGGTCCTCAGACGGACAACTTAAGACTGCAAAAGTCCAAAATTCATCATAAATCAAACTTTTGTTGAGCACCACTTCACATCCAGACCTCGTTTCCCCCTGTGGACCAGAGCCGTTTTGACATTTTAGCTATGTCCCTATTTAATCAGCAATAACTTTATCTCTACTTGCGACACCTCAATGATCTATCTATCTTTTTTTATGTATCACTTTGATGTCATAGGTAATTAAAATGTAACGATCGGTGTAACACAGAGAGGGTCTGATTACCGGTGATCTGCAGTATCACCGAGAATACAGATATATACCCGATTATTGATGATCTGCAGTCTCACCGATAATCAGATATATCTCTAACCTCTGGACACCTGAGGGATGAGAGTGTTTGGTGCAACAGTAACACTTTGAGGAAAGCACCTGAGAGATAGGTGCTAGGCAGTAAGAGATACTGCTCTGGATCAGATTCCTTCCACAGGTCTGATGCTCCCCAAGGGGTGGAGCCAGGCTAAGAGAATGGGAAGGACAGAGCGTGAGTGACACCAAGGAGCAGTGTCACTAACGGATCTGTGAACTATCTCTTAACAGGAGAGATAGTTCTCGAGGTCGGACAGGCCAGGTCGTAACCACACGGACAGATGCAGTACAGAGACAGAAGACAGATGCAGAATCCAGGGACTAGCAGAGTTTGGCAACA
Source organism: Hyperolius riggenbachi (assembly GCF_040937935.1). NCBI lineage: Eukaryota > Metazoa > Chordata > Amphibia > Anura > Hyperoliidae > Hyperolius > Hyperolius riggenbachi. Next base: position 346,641,220 of record NC_090651.1, on the reverse strand, counting down.
AGGTAGCAGAAAGACAAAGGTACAAAATCAGAGATCAGAAGAATGGTCAGGAAAGCAGAAGGTCATAACAGATAATCCACAATGCCTAGACTTGAGTGTGAACTCCAAGATTCTCACACTCCAGGGACTGGACTAGAATGATAACAACAATACAGATGGTACAGAATTCCTAGACTAAGGTGTGAGTTCCTTGGCCATCAACACCTTGGAAGCTGGTCTAGATTAGAATACAAATATTAACAGAATTCCTAGGCTAAGGTGTGAGCTCCATGATCATCAACACCTACGAAACTGTCTAATAACACAGATACTGACAAAGGTCTGAGTGCTACCACGTAGTGATCGCAACGCCAGACACCAGATGAATGACCAGCACCTAGTATATATACACTAGCGCTCTCCAGCGCCTCCCCTAAGTGTTGGACCAATGATTGTTGCTGAATTTGTCAGCTGACCGGCATGGTCAGCTGACCCCCTTCTGACTGCCATAAAGGCCCTGCCTCTCTGCGCGCGCACGCGTCCTCCTAAACCAATGTGGACTATCAGTCCCAGCCACACCAGTCATGTGTTGTAATGTTTCTGCTGTGTTGGATGCGGAAACCGCCGCACCACTGTCCGTGCGTGCGGCGTTTTCTCCGCATTCCGCATTACTGAAAGGAGCAGGCCTATGCGTGCAACTTGCCGCAATGGACGCGGAATCCGCCGCCCTGTTGTTAGAGCATGCAACGGTTTCTCCGCGCTCCGACTGCGCGCCAGCTGCCATGTTGAACGCGGAGTCAGCCGCCTCACTCTGAGTCTTAGCGGCGGCTTTTCCGCGTTTCCTCACATAAAAGTTTTAAAAAATGGCATAATTAAAAGTGGCATAGGTAATTAAAAGGTGCCGGTGAGTTGGGCGCGGGGAGAGCTGAATGACGGCTCTCCCTGCTGCCACAAAACTCCCTGGCGGTGTTAAACACTATTCACCCTCTGAGTTGTCACAACTCGGAGGGAGATGTAATTCATGGTCTGGCTACCACTGGAGCCCCGATTTACCCTTACGCACCCCGCACAGCATTACATTGCTGCTACAGATGTTGTGAACATATACTTTTCCATGCATGAATGGCGAATGCAAACTTCCGCAAAATGTCCTTGAACAGGCGAATCTGGTGAACCGCCATAGACTTCAATGGGTAGGCGAAGTTTAAAACCTACAAAGACTGTTTCTGGCCACAAAAGTGATGAAAAAGTTGTTTCAAGGGGTCTAACACCTGCACTGTGGCATGCCAAAGGGGGATCCATGCCAAAAGTACCACCAAAAATTATGGAATATCAATTCCATAATTTTTAGAAGAAATGCAATAGTACAATCGGTATTATATTATACTATAATACAGTGAAATAATAATGCACTGGAGTGGTTCTATGCCTGCAACTTAATGAGGCAACAGCAGTAGTGTGCACACAGCTCTGGGTGTCAGTGAGCTGTGGAGTGTCACACACACAAAAAACACAGGAGACCGATGTCCTAGCCCTCAGAAGGGCTGTTTGCTTTCACAGCAAGTGAGGAACAAGAACACAGGCCTAGCTAATGATTTCCCTACCTATCTCCAGCAAGTCTGTCCCTGCTCTCACGAACAGTCAGCAGCCAGCAGAGAATGAATCCAATATGGCCACCGCAACTGCTTTTTGATAGGGAGGTGGGGGGTCCAGGAAGGGGTGCTAGTTGATTGGCTGCCATGTGTCTGTTGACTGTGAGGTAAGGGGTCAAAGATTAGCTCAATGATGATGTATAGGGGGCGAATTGAACGCGCCAAATGTTCGCTGTTCAACGCGAATGCAAACAGCTGATGTTCGCAGGATACTGCTCGCCAGCAAACTGTTCAGGCCATCTCTAATTGCTGCTAAAGGATGTCTAGTTTTAGCGTCCGGCGGTATGGGCCGTGCCCTGAAACTACCTGCTTTGAAAATCAATAGTTGCACAGCTGATATGCTAAACTTGTCAGGAAACTTAAATACCTCAGAACCTGAAGTGGTTAAAATACATAAAAAAATAAATAAAACATTTCTGAACATGCTCATTGTATACATAGGCGGGTGATAATGTGCTGGAGGTGGAGCTGACATTTCAGGAGGAAGCTTTACTTCTGATTCCAGGTAGTGTTGGGCGAACAGTGTTCGCCACTGTTCGGGTTCTGCAGAACATCACCCTGTTCGGGTGATGTTCGAGTTCGGCCGAACACCTGATGGTGTTCGGCCAAACCGTTCGGGTTCGCCCGAACTACTAAATGCCCGGCCGAACAGGGCCCCTGTTCGGCCGAACAGGGCCCTGTTCGGCCGATTACCGCCCCCCTATGGGGTCGCAGGCATAAGGGGGGAGCATGCCCCGATCGCGGGGGGGGGGGGGGTCGGAAATTCCCCCCACCCCCTCCGCTAGCGCTCCCCCCTCTGCCCGCTTCCCCATAAAAAAGTTGGCGTAAAGTTAAATATTACCGGTGGTGGCTGCTGCAGTGGCTGGCTGGCAGTGGTGTGAGTGAGGACTAGGAGGAGGAGTCCGAGTATGACGCGTTGAGGCCAGGCAGCGGGCAGTTCAGCGGTAGTACCCTTGTGGTACTTCCGCCCTTTCTCTGACCTCACGTCCTCTACGTGATGACGCATACGAGGGTACGCGTCACGCGTACCATCGTATGCGTCATCACGTAGAGGACGTGAGGTCAGAGAAAGGGCGGAAGTACCACAAGGGTACTACCGCTGAACCGCCCGCTGCCTGGCCTCAACGCGTCATACTCGGACTCCTCCTCCTAGTCCTCACTCACACCACTGCCAGCCAGCCACTGCAGCAGCCACCACCGGTAATATTTAACTTTACGCCAACTTTTTTATGGGGAAGCGGGCAGAGGGGGGAGCACTAGCGGAGGGGGTGGGGGGAATTTCCGACCCCCCCGCGATCGGGGCATGCTCCCCCCTTATGCCTGCGACCCCATAGGGGGGCCGTATTGCGGCATGTTTGGGTCCCTATTGACTTGCATTGAGTTCGGGGTTCGGGCCGAACATGCCGAACATCTGGCCCATGTTCGGCCTGTTCGGCCCGAACCCGAACATCCAGGTGTTCGCCCATCACTAATTCCAGGTAAGGGAGAAGCATTTAGTAGACTGCTGGAATGAGCAGTTTTTGTTTATGTAATTTTTGCACCGCAATGAATGTAATGAAACTAAGTGATGTTTACTCTACTGTCATTTGTTTATTGCAGACCCACCTGAGATAATAGAAGTTAACATTTATTCATCTGATGGTAAGTTTATATAGATAACTAGCTGATGACCTGGCGTAGCCCGGGTATGTATTTGGCTGCTATTGGCTCGGCCCACTTTTACTAACCCTAACACACAAACACTCAATGACCAAGTTTGTGAGCTTTAGAGTCCTTAGCATCAATAATTTGTATTTTCCTAGTGAAATGAAACAAATCAGATTGGTTGTTTGTGGCTCTGCCCCTCTCCTGCATTTAAACCCCAGTCACCCAATGACCAACTGTAACAGGTTTGAAGCATCTGCTATTAACAGTGTAAAAATGTCAGCAATTTAAATATTCCCCTTGAAAATCAACAGGTGAATTTTGATTGGCTATTATAGGCTCCACCCACTTCCCTGAATATTAATCTCAGTCACCCAGTGACCATCCGGGCAAAGTTTGAGAACCCTACCATTAACAGTGTAAGAATGACTGTAGTTTATATTTTCCCAGTGAAATTTGTTTTTGACTCCACCCACTTTTTGCAACCTGGACATGCAGTCACTCAATGACCAAGTTTGTGAGCTTTGGGGTACTTGGCATCAATAATTTGTATTTTCCCAGCGAGATTAAACAAATCTGATTGGCTGTTTGTGGCTTTGCCCCTTTCTGAATCTGAACCCCAGTGACCCAATGACCAATTGTACCAGGTTTGAGGCTTGTGCTATTAACAGTGCAAGAATAGCAGCAATTTTAATATTCCCCTTGAAAATCAACAGGTGAATTTTGATTGGATTTTTTAGGCTCCACCCATTTTTTTCTGAATATTAATCCCAGTCACCCAGTAACCAGTTATGCAAAGTTTGAGAACCCTGCCATTAACAGTGAAGAAGGGCTGCAGTTTACATTTTCCCAGGGAAATCTGTTTTGACTCCACCCACTTTTTGTAACATTGACACACAGTCACTCAATGACCAAGTTTGTGAGCTTTCGGGTTCCTGGCATCAAAATTGTGTGAATGGAAGCAGTTTATTAAGCAAAGAAATTGGATTGGCTGTTTGTGGCCCCGCCCCTTTAGTGAATTTAAACCCCAGTCACTTAATGACCAACTGTATCAGGTTTGAGGCCTCTGCCATTAACAGCGTAAGAATAACAGCAATTTCAATATTCCCCTTGAAAATCAATAGGTGAATTTTGATTGGCTTTTGAAGGCTCCATCCACTTTTCGGAATATTAGTCCCAGTCACCCAGAGAACAACTGTGTCAAGTTGGAGAACCCTGCCATTAACTGAGTAAGAATGGCTGCAGTTTATATTTTCCCATGTAAAAAGTTAGTTGTTTTTGGTTACGCTCACTATTTCTAACCTTGACATATAGTCACTCAATGACCAAGTTTATGAGCTTTGGGGTCCTTGGCATTAATAAGTTGCATTTTCCTATTGAAATTAAACAAATCTTATTGACTGTTTGTGGCCCGCCCCCTTTTCAGAGTTTAAACCCCAGTTTCCCAGTGACAGACTGTATCAGATTTGAGGCCTCTGCCATTAAGAGTGTAAGAATGGCAGCAATGTAAATATTCCCCTTGAAAATCAATAGGTGAATTTTGATTGGCTATTGTAGGCTCTACCCACTTTCCTGAATAGTAATCCCAGTTATCCAGTGACAAACTGTGTCAAGTTTGAGAACCCTGCCAAAAACAGGATGGCTGAAATCAATCTAATAAATCGGATTGGCTGTTTGTGGCTCCACCATTTTTAGTGAATTTGGACCCCAGTCACCCAGTGACTGACTGTATGAGGTTTGAGACCCTTGCCATTAACAGTGTAAGAATGGTAGCAATGTAAATATTCCCCTTGAAAATCAATAGGTGAATTTTGATTGGCTGTTGTAGGCTCACCCCACATTTCTGAATATTAATCCCAGTCACCCAGTGGCCAACTTAGTCAAGTTTGTGAACCCTGCCATTAACAGTGTAAGAATGGTTGCAGTTTATATTTACCCATTTAAAAAAAATGTTTTTTGGACTTTGGAGCCGGCCACTTTTTATAACCTTGACATACAGTCACTCAATTACCAAGTTTATGAGCTTTGGGGTCTTTAGTATCAATAATTTGTATGTTCTCATTGAAATTAAACAAATCTGATTGGCTCTTTGTTGCTCTGCCCCCTTTCTGATTTTGAACCCCAGTCACCCAGTGACCAACTGTACCAGGTTTGAGGCATCTGCTATTAACAGTGTAAAAATTGCAGCAATTTAAATATTCCTTTTGAAAATTAACAGGTGAATTTTAATTGGCTGTTGTAGACTCCACCCATTTCCTGAATATTAATCCCAGTCACCCAGTGACCAACTGTGCAAATTTTGAGAACCCTGCCATTAACAGTGTAAGAATGGCTGCAGTTTATATTTTCCCAGTGAAATTTGTTTTTGGCTCTGCCCACTTTTTGTAACCTTGACACACAGTTACTTATCGACCAAGTTTGTGAGCTTTCAGGTTCCTGGCCCCAAAAAATGTCTGAATGGAAGCAGTTTATCCACCAAGGAAATCTTATTGGCTGTTTGTGGCTTTGCTTCTTTAGTGATTTTAAACCCTAGTCACCCAATGACCGACTATAGCAAGTTTGAAGCCTCTGCCATAAACAGTGTAAGAATGGAAGCAGTTTAAATATTCCCCTTGAAAATCAACAGATGAATTTTGATAGGCTATTATAGGCTCCACCCACTTCTCTGAATATTAATCTCAGTCATGGAGGGACCAAGTGTGCCGAATTTGAAAACCTAGCAATTAACAGTGTAAGAATGGCTGCAGTTTACAGTTTCCCATTTAAAATGAATGGCTGAAATTTGATTGGCTGTTTTATGCTCTGCCCACTTTTCTTGGATTTGTAACCTCGGTCACCAAGTGACCAACTGTGCCAAGTGTGGGGACTCTGGCTTGATTACTGGCAGCCTTTTCCATTTTTTCCATTGACATGACTGGGTGGAATCCGATTGGCTGTTTGTAGCTCCACCCAGATGTGCAGGGGGGATGCGAGACTCCCAGAACATATCATCCCAGGTAGTAAGGGATTTATATACCAAGTTTCGTTCAAATCGGTCAAGGCGTTATGAGTGATCGCGGCACATACATGCATACACACATACATACACACATATATTATTATTATTATTATTATTTAGTACTAGCTGATGACCCGGCATTGCCCGGGTATGTATTTGGCTGGTGTTGGCTCCATCCACTTTTCCTAACACACAAACACTTAATGACCAACTTTGTGAGCTTTGGAGTCTTTGGCATCAATAATTTGTATATTCCCATAGAAATCAAACAAATCAGATAGGCTGTTTGTGGCTCCGCCCCTCTCCAACATTTGAACCCCAGTCAACCAATGGCCAACTGTAGGAGGTTTGAGACATCTGCTATTAACAGTGTAAAAATGGCAGCAATTCAGATATTCCCCTTGAAAATCAACAAATGCATTTTGATTGGCTATTATAGGCTCCACCCACTTCCCTGAAAATTAATCAGTCACCCAGTGATCATGTGGGCAAAGTTTGAGAATCCTGCCATTTACAGTGTAAAAATGGCTGCAGTTTATATTTTCCCAGTGAAATTTGTTTTTGGCTCTGCCCACTTTTTTGTGGGCACAGTCACTCATGACCAATTTTGTGAGCTTTGGGGTCCTTGACATCAATAATTTGTATTTTCCCAGTAAAATTAAACAAATCTGATTGGCTGTGGCTCTGGCCCCTTTTCTGAATTTGAACCTCAGTGACCCAATGACCAACTGTACCAGCTTTGAGGCTTGTGCCATTAAGAGTGCAATAATGGCAGCAATTTCAATATTCCCCTTGAAAAACAACAGGTGAATGTTGATTAGCTTTTTTAGGCTCAACCTACTTTTCTGAATATTGTGACAGTGACCAACTGTGTGAAGTTTGAGAATCCTGCCATTAACAGTGAAGAAGGGCTGCAGTTTACATTTTCCCAAGGAAATCTGTTTCTGACTCCACCCACTTTTTGTAATCTTGACACACAATGACCAAGTTTTGAGCTTTCGGGTTCCTGGCATCAAAATGGTGGGAATGGAAGCATTTTATCCAGCAAAGAAATCTGATTGGCTGTTTGTGGCTCTGCCCCTTTAGTGAATTTGAACCCCAATCACTTAATGACCGACTGTAGCATGTTTGCGGCCTCTGCCATTAACAGTGTAAAAATGGCAGCAGTTTCAATATTCCCCTTGAAAATCGATAGATGAATTTTGATTGGTTGTTGTAGGCTCCACCCACATTTCTGAATATCAATCCCAGTCACCCAGTGACCAACTGTTTCAAGTTTGAGAACCCTGCCATTAACAGTGTAAGAATGGCTGCAGTCTATATTTTCCCATGTAAAAGTTTGTTGTTTTTGGCTTCGCCCACTATTTCTAACCTTGGCATACAGTCATTCAGTGACCAAGTTTATGAGCTCTGGGGTCATTGGCATCAATAAGTTGCAATTTCCCACTGAAATTAAACAAATCTGATTGGCTGTTTGTGTCCCGCCCCCTTTTCAGAATTTAAACCCCAGTCTCCCAGTGACTGACTGTACCAGAATTGAGGCCTCTGCCATTAAGAGTGTATGAAGGGCAGCAATGTAAATATTTCCCTTGAAAATCAATCAATCCCAGTCACCCTCACCCAGTGACCAACTGTGCCAAGTTTGGGAACCCTGCCATTAACAGTGCAAGAATGGTTGCAGTTAATAATGTCCCATGTAAAAAATGTAGTTGTTGGCACTGCCCACCTTTTCTAACCTTGACATATAATCAGTCAATTACCAAGTTTATGAGCTTTGGGGTCCTTGGTATCAATTTGTATATTCCCACTGAAATTAAACAAATCTGATTGGCTGTTTGTGGTTCCGCCCCCTTTCTGTATTTGAACCCCCAGTTACCCAGTGACCAACTGTACCAGGTATGAGCCATCTGCTATTAACAGTGTAAGAATGGCAGCAATTTAAATATTCCCCTTAAAAATCAACAGGTGAATTTTGATTGGCTGTTGTAGGCTCCCCCCATTTTCCTGAATATTAATACCAGTTACCCAGTGACCAACTGTGCAAAGTTTGACGACCCTGCCATTAACAGTGTAAGAATGGCTAGAGTTTATATTTTCCTATTGAAATTTGTTTTTGGCTCCGCCCATTTTTTTAAACCTTGACACACACACAGTCATTCAATGACCAAGTTTGTGAGCTTTCAGGTTCCTGGCGTCACAAATTTGTGAATTAAAGCAGTTTATCCACCAAGAAAATCTGATTGGCTGTTTGTGGCCCCGCCCCTTTAGTGAATTTGGACCCCAGTCACCCAATGACCGACTGTAACAAGTTTGAAGCCTCTGCCATCAACAGTGTAAGAATGGCAGCAGTTTCAATATTCCCCTTAAAAATCAATAGGTGAATTTTAATTGGCTATTGTAGGCTCCACCCACTTTCCTGAATCTTAATCGTATTCACCCAGTGACCAAGTGTGCCAAGTTTGAGAACCCTGCAATTAACAGTCTAAGAATGGCTGCAGTTTACATTTTCCCATTAAAAATAAATGGCTGAAATTTGATTGGCTGTTTTATGCTCCACCCACTTTTCCTGGATTTGTAACTTCAGTCACCAAGTGACCAACTGTGCCAAGTGTGGGGACTCTGACTTGAATACTGCGAGAATGGCAGCCTTTATATTTTTTTCCATTGACATGAATGGGTGATATCTGATTGAGTGTTTGTAGCTCCGCCCAGGTGTGCAGGGGGGACGCGAGACCCCCATAACATATCATCCTAGGTAGTAAGGGATCTGTATACCAAGTTTCATTCAAATCGGTCAAGCTGTTTTCGAGTGATCATCGTGGCACATACACACAAACACACACACATCCGATTTTATATATATAGATTTATATAGTGCCGACATCTTCCACAGTGCTGTACAGAGTATATTGTTTTGTCTCTAACTGTACCTCAGAGGGGCTCACAGTCTAATCCCTACCATAGTCATATGTCTAGTGTAGTGTATGTATCGTGGTCTACGGCCAATTTTTGAGGGGAAGCCAATTAACCTATCTGTATGTTTTTTTGGGGATGTGGGAGGAAACCGGAGTACACAGAGTAAACCCAAGCAGACACAGGGAGATCATACAAACTTCTTGCAGAAGTTGACCTGGCTGGGATTCGAACCGCGGACCCAGTGCTTGCAAGGCAAGAGCACTAACCACTACGCCACCGTGCTGCCCATATATATAGATTTATATGCATACTCAACCAGTGATGATCATAATTTGCTAACTACGATTAGGGTCCTTTTACACTTAATGCATTGGTATACATTAGTACGAGTTTTTTCCTTAGTAGTGCCTTGTGAATAAGCTTTAATTTAAAATGCGTATTGTGGGAACTGAGCCATAGGAAAACATGGACATTACTTTGAAAATTAGTTTTCTTTCAGTTATAACTGAGAGCAACTGAGTAAGTGTAAAAGGGCCCTTATGCAAAGTTTGCAGTAAGATATTGTACCGTGTTAACCATCAGTAAAAGAGGATTGAAGCCTGACGAAGCCTGACTAATTCTTTTAGGTTAGCTAATAAATGGTATCATCCTGATCAAAACTGCTTGCAAAACTTTGCATACATTTTCGCAATTAGGTCCATACGTAATTACAATTTGGACATTCAACTGATTTTATGTATTCCATATGTAATTTTGCATAATTTTGGCATTATATTTGTGTAATTTTTTTGCCGACTTAATAGCAAAGCCCCCAAATAACTGCAAAGGAAAAAATGTTTTTTAAATTCAGAAAAATGTAAATTTAAAAAACATTTTTCTCAAAAACTAGTTGGCATATAGATTGTGCAAAAATATATCTCCGTTATTGGAGATAGCAATGTGTCAATGTGTCAAAAAAGCTAGATATGTTATAACAATGAAATAGTGCACAAGGATTGTCTGTGTCAAAAAATCATCCAAGCAAAAAAGCTGTGAAAACCTCATAAAAAGTAATACACATGAACCATGTATGTAATAGTGCTAAAGTGCAACCTAGTGAAAACAATATAAGTGAAACAAGGGCTTACCAGAGTGAGGGGGGGGGGGGGGGGACCAGGACCAGGGAGCTCTGCCTTTTAACCACTTGACCACAAAATGCTGTTTTCCTCTTATGAAACAGAACAATTTTGACCTTTCAGCACTCCTCCCATTCATTTGCCAATAATGTATTACTACTTACTCGACCTTATTAATCTCTCTATATATTTATTTACTTAATTTTCCATGCATTTTTAAAGGGAAAAAAACATAGGGGGAAATATTAAAAAATACTATTTTTCTCCATTTCCATCCAATATAGTTTTAAAATAAACATGCTACCCACACATTTTATTTTCCCATTTAACCTGGTTATCATAACATTTGAATTATGTTACGTGTCATATTATGTTCCTTGCACAATGTATGAAGACAATATATTATTTGGAAATTAAGGTGCATTTTTTCTGTTTGTTTTCTCATTGTACTCTATCAATAATTACAACCCTTATTTGGAAAAATAACAGTAATAAACCCTCATGTATGATATACATATTTAAAAAGCAGATTTCCTAATGTAACAAATTATGTAATCTCTTTTAAATTCTCTCACTTATTTATTTATTTTATAAGAGTTTTATTTTGGTATGGAGTATATAAAAAATGAGCTTGAAAGAAAGGGGGAGAACCGAGAGCCCAATATGGTGTAGTACGTTAATGAGGTGATGTCTGATGCAAACACACACAATGGTTATACTCACAAGGACGGGTCGCCTCCAAGGCAACCACTGGATAAGCAGGCGGGGAGAATTGTAACCTGACCCCGCTCAGGGTTAAGAAGTCGCTCTCTGTAGATAGAAGGAAATGGGGATATACCCCTCCACCAAGGGTGGACTAAACAGTTATGTGGTATAACAACAGAGGCGCCAAGTAGAGTAAAATTAGTTAAAATTGTTAAAAAGGGGGAAGTGGGTGGACTCACCTCCCTTCTGAAAAAATGGCCAGACAACGGGCAGGTTACTTCAAGTTTAATGTAACATTTATCATGAGCTCCAAAAGCACGAATAGGCGAATTTTAAAACCTACAAAGACTTTTTCTGTCCACAAAAGAGATGAAAAAGTTATTTCAAGGGGTCTAACACCTGGAGGGGGGCATGCCGGAGGGGGATCCATGCCAAAAGTCTCACCGAAAATTACAGAGTCGGCGCAAAGTCATGTTTTAAAGAGAAACTCCAACCTAGACTTGAACTTTATCCCAATCAGTAGCTGATACCCCCTTTTACATGAGAAATATAATGATTTTCACAAACAGACCATCAGGAGGTGCTGTATGACTGATTTTGTGCTGAAACCCCTCCTACAAGAAGCTCTGAGTACCGCGGTACTCTGGGCAAACTGCCACAATGTAACAATGTTCACAGACAGGAATTAGCTGTTTACAGCTGTCTGTAACAGCCAAAACAGCTAGGAGCAGCTACATAACCTGCCCACAGTAACAATGTCACCATGTGATACATGTCAGAATGTGAATCTGGGAGAGGAAAGATTTTACAATGAGCAAACACTGACTAAATCATTTATACATAATTATGGTAAAAAATCAAGCACTTTTTTTACTACATTATTTTCACTGGAGTTCCTCTTTAAACCTTAAAGTGCAGGAATCACATTATGCACAGCTCTGGGTGTCAGTGGGTTGTGGGTCCAGGAAGCGGTGCTAGCTAATTGGCTGCCATGACTGTGAGGTAAGGGGTCAAAGTTTAGCTCAATGATGATGTATAGGGGGCGAATCGAACATGCAAAATGTTCGCCGTTCACCGTGAATGCGAACAGTCGGTTGTTCACAGAATAATGGGGCAGCACGGTGGCGTAGTGGTTAGCTCTCTCGCCTTGCAGCGCTGAGTCCCTGGTTCGAATCCCAGCCAGGGCACTATCTGCAAAGAGTTTGTATGTTCTCTCCGTGTCTGCGTGGGTTTCCTCCGGGCACTCCGGTTTCCTCCCACATTCCAAAAACATACAGATAAGTTAATTGGCTCCCTCTAAAAATTGGCCCTACACTACAGTACTTACACTACATAATATAGACATATGGCAATGGTAGGGATTAGATTGTGAGCTCCTTTGAGGGACAGTTAGTGACCATATATATATATATACACTGTACAGCGCTGCGTAATATGTCGGCGCTATATAAATACTAAATAATAATAATAATAATACTGCTCACCAGTGAACTGTTCAGGCCATCTCTATTAGTAAATTGTGACCATAGAGAGTACAAGACACCAGGGAGGAAGAGAGAGAGAGAGGCAGAGTACTGTCACCAACATTAGCAAGAAGAGCAAGCTGAACTTACTGGGATTAGCTGGGTGCAGCTATTAATATTAAACTGAAAAAAAAGCTTTGCGCAGCAGCATTTTATAGTTATAACATTTAATGTTTTTGTGTATCTTTTTAGTAAGATGTTTTGTCATATTTTTTTTCACAGGCATATCTATTCATACAAACGGAATTGTGTTTATCAAAGAAAAAGAATCTGTTACTCTAAATTGTTCAGCAGATGGTAACCCACCAGCTAGCGTAACATGGACTAAGGGAAATGGTCAGTGGTCAGCGTGGGCGGTTTATACCGTGACGCCATCTACTGTAGATAACTACAAATGTTTGGCACGAAACAAATATGGGTTCATAGAAAAACATATACAAGTTCATTTACAAGGTAACAGCTACATTTTTTTCAAATTTAACATTACAATTTTTGTTTTAACATACTCAATAAGAAAACACATTTTCTGTTATTAGAAGTGCTATGATGTAATCAAACTTTTCGAAAAGATGTTCTGCTCTCTTATTGATAACTAAAGATTTCTGAAAAGAAAAATATTTTCTTTTGCACATTAAAGTTCATAAAATGTGGGTAAAAATCCTTGTGAAAATGGTACCTGTAAGTTTATTGTAGAAACCCATACTGATCCAGTTGTCAGAATTGACAGCTCAAATTCTCTGTCATTTTTCAGGTCCCATAAATTGTAAATGTCTTGCAGTAATATCCAGTATAAAAGATTAAAAAAATCTAAATGTAAAATGTTGCTCATTATTATTATTATTATACGACAATACTACTTTTTGAATGTGCTGTGTAACAGGAAGTAGTGTGTCCCTTCCTCCAGTGGCAGATATATTTTCACACTTAAAAGGAACCTGAAGTGAGGAGTATATAGAGGCTGCCATACATTTTTCCTTTTAAACAATACCAGTTGCCTGGCAGTCCTGCTGATCTATTTGGCTGCAGTAATATCTGAATCACACCAGAAACAAGCATGCAGATAATCTTGTCAGATCTGACAATATTGTCAGAAAGACCTGATCTGCTGCATGCTTGCTCAGGGTCTATGGCTAAACGTAGTAGAGGCAGATGACTAACAGGGCAGCCGGGCAACTGGTATTGCATAAAGGGAAATCAATATGGCAGCCTCCACATCCCTCTCACTTCAGGTTCCCTTTAAATCCCGATACAATTGCCTTAACTCCAGACGGACTAATTATTTTTCAGTTTGTCTTCTGTTTCACTTGAAAATAGACAGGTTGACAGGTTTTTTGTAACAACTGTTCTACAGAGTTACTGGCTGAAGACTCTGTGACCAATGCTGATCTCTGAGGCCCCCTGCAGTGATGCAGGCACAGCTGTGGACACCTAACCTTGCTCTGGCTACAAGCCAGATCTGCTCCAACAGACCGACACAGGCTGTCTGCATGTTGGGATGATGTGGCTCTGTACATTTTATAAGCTATAGGATTGCTATACATCAGCAGTTCTGGATGTAAGCCTGGCTTCAGGGGCATACAGAGATCATTTGCATATTCAGTAGTGATGCATTGTGGGAGACCACAGTCGCTCACTTAAAGCTGAATTATTGCAAATACCTTCTGAAGCCAAACTACACTTACTCTTGCTGTAAGTCATGTCAGTGTACAGATTAGCTTTGACCAGCCAATTAAACTATGTTATAACTTTTTCATCTTGCACAAATCATTTATTACATTAACTGAAAAACACTGAATTCACAATAGTGCTCTTTTAAAAGGTGCTCTTCTAAGTAAATATGACAGCCTCCATATGTCTATTACTATCGGTTCCCTTTAAGAAGTTGTGGAACATCAAGTTATGCAGGAAGCCTAGAGGCCATTTCCTCCTTGAGGATAGGTGGACCTGGCAGGCTAAGATCATTATAGTTAAATGCATTTCTATAAAAAAAAAAAAAAAAACTTTCACATCCTGTTTTGGACAAATAATCCTGTTTCGGTGTTTCCCCCTTTCTCACAGTCAACATTTTGCACTTGTTTTTATACTTAGTAATGTAAGGTGCATGCTTATACAAAGTTATTTTCTTATTAATATTGTTCTTTCTTGTATGTAAGGTATTCCCCGGAAGCCTGAGGCTAGCATTGTTACACCGCATGGTAAGATTCTGTTAGTTTTATTTTACACTGCAATCCTCTCCACTCATTTGTAATGAGTGTGAGTGATGGTCTGAAAGTCAGTTAGTTACTTCAGTATTCTCCCATTTTAAAAATCAGATTGCTCCTTTAGGATTAAAATTTTTATAAAGGGTTGATCTGATTTTTTATGGTGATAATCGTGTACCATATTTACCTTAACTGGTGATCAGCAGCTCCATAAAGTGGAGTGGAGGATCAGACTGTGTTCTGTGAGCTGACAAAAGTTCTGGTCTGCTGCTGATTGGTGCTCTTCTCTGTAACGTTCATCGATTTGAAACTAGGACTTCCCATGGTCTTGAGGTCTTAGAGCAATGCACAACCACCAAGAAAAACCATAGATGGAGGTGCATTGCTCATGGGCTTCAAACTTGTACCCTGACTAGGCCACAACTCATTGCAGAGATTAAGGAATACTTAAAGGCAATGAAGGGCACTTTTTAGCCACAGATCACCACAGATACAAGATAATCACCCTTCTCCATTGAAGCCAATGGTGTTCTTCGTTTTCAATCTGCACTTTTTTGACTTAGAAAGTGGGGATCAAGTCATTACCTTTTTTATACAAATGCAGTAGTAGGTTTGGGAGAGGCACACCTTGCCGTCTAAGATTGGGTGCATAGCCTGGATGCAAAGCCACATCGGTATAGTACAACAAAAGTCTAAAGTGGCTAGCACACCAAATGCAATTTCAAGGATGTTTATTCCTTCTTACATGTGTCAATATGATATAACAATTGTTTTGGGGCCACAGAGGGTCCCCTTCATCAGAATAGTGCAGCCATACAAAAGTTTTGTATGTCTGCACTATTCTGATGAAGGGGACCCTCTGTGATCCCAAAACAATTGTTATATCATGTTGACACATGTAAGAAGGAATAAACATCCTTGAAATTGCATTTTGCATAATTGATATCCAGCGCTCACTTTAAATCCATATATTGTGTAATACCCTAAATATAGGGGAGCCTGAGAGTGATAAGGGTTAATCTAGACAATACACAGTGTCACTCAGTCTGCATTAACACACTATAAATTTATTGGTTCTACATACAAAATACCCCCTAAATGTGCAGTGTGAGTGACACGGCCGGCTGTGTATGCTAGGTTGGTATACACTCTGAGGCTCGCTTTTTACGGGGTTTAAGGGGTATTTTGTATGCAGAACCAATAAATTTATAGTGTGTTAATGCAGACTGAGTGACACTGTGTATTGTCTAGATTAACCCTTATCACTCTCAGGCTGTATTGTCTTGAAATTGCATTTGGTGTGCTAGCCAACTTTGGACTTTAGTTTTTATACAAATTGGGATCACCGCTATTATCCAACAAATCATACCAATCTCAGATAAATGGCGATCCTGCAGCAAAGTGGTGCTCATTAAAGATAGCAGTATTATAAATATAGGAAAAATTTAATAGAGCACTGAACATTTCTGCAAAATAAAAAAAAAATGTTATTTTTCTGGTGAGCAGCTCATCACTAGAGATGAGCGTAATGACTTAATTACGATTTCGTGAAATTTCGCGTAATTAGTGTAATTACGATTATGGCCGTAAGTACATAATCGTAATGAAGAAGGATTTCGCGAAATTCCGCGTAAGCGTAATTTTCACATTACAGTGGGTATCGCGAAATTATGTTTGCCTTGCATGCAACCGTTTGTAAGCATAGTTACATAACGTAATTTCGCGATACTTCATATTACTGTAAGCGTTAATTTTCGCGTCGTTTTTGCGTTACGGTGGGTATTGCGAAATTACGTTTGCCTTGCATGCAAAAGTTTGTAAGCGTAGTTTACACCCTTGAACTGCGCATGCTTAGTTTTTACATTATTTAACGTGAAAAAGCGTTTATATGCGAAAATTTGTTAGCGTTCGTCTGACTACCGCTGATTCGCTTCTGATTGGCTAATGCGAACAAGTAATTTTTTATAGCTAACAATTAATTACGAAATTCGTGAAATTACGAAGAAATGCGAAATTACGGAATGGTTTAACGCGAAATTACGTTATGGTTTAACGCAAAATTACGTTATGAACGAAATGCGAAATTACGCGTTGAAAATTACGCTTATGGTATTTTCAATTACGATTTTAATGGCAATTACGCTACCATAATTTCGCATCGTAATAGAAAATTTCGCATGCGTAATTATAGTTACGCGAAATTTCGAAAATTTCGGCTCAAACCTACTCATCACCATCTTTCAAAATAGACCCTCTAATATTGTAAAAAAAAAACAACAAAAAAAAAACCAAGTGCATCAATGTTCCCTCTCCTGGTGGTTGATTAGACTAAGATCTACATAACCTGCTTAATAAACTTGTGAAAAGCAAATATGATTATTTTATTTTTGCCATAACTTTGGTGATAATGTCAAATTTTCGTACAGTCGAGAATATTTTCGAAATGTATAAGCATGAGAAAACACATTTTTTGCACAGATGAAAATATGTGCAAAAATATAAGGGCATGAGAAAACACATTTCCAAGAAAGCTTTTATTTTTAACAAAAATGTTTGTCTTCTCAAAAAAATCTATTATATTTTCAAAAAAACATTTAGTAAGACAAGAATTTAAATTTCAATGCAGAATTGACTTTAGTAAAAATGTTGAGATCATCCCTTTTGTGTTGGTGAATAGGATGTATTAATTGAATCAAGTAGGCAAATAGGGCAAATAACTTTTGTTGGAATTTTTATTTTTTTCCAATGCATTTTTTATTGATAATTTTTACATACAAACATTTGCTCTGTTACGCTCGGTGGTATATTCTCCACAGTCAGCACGAAATGCATAACCTGACGTGAAGGAGACACACACGCAAGCACAAGGAACCAGGATATCCCCGGTGATAGTGCGAACGCATTAGTGGAGGAGAGGACTGACTTGAGTAGGAGATGTAGCGCACAGAGCAGGCGTAAATCCGAGCAACCACAAACAATACTAAACAATATTGGCTCAGCGCAAGGTAGCGCTGAGCGCATAAACCCGAACTCAGAAGATCAGGACAGGTAGGCAGAATGAACGCTTGTTAAACTAGTCACTGACTCAGTAACAGCAAGCGCCCATAAACAGGACAGACTGAAATGAGGTAGCCAATCGTGAACGCAGCGATGGTGTACCTCACAAGGACAGGACAGAATAGTCAGGAAACAGCAAAATCAAAGGCAGGCAAACGTAATACATACAAATATACAATAGATATGATATTCCTAGCATATTACAATTACAGCTATCAATGAAACTACAAACGACTGACTAACATATGTATATATCGGCGATGAACCGATATATAACATAAGCAAGGAACACTTGCTAGGAACTGGAGCAATACAGGGAACAGGACTAGGAAGGATTCGCTACTTCTACGCAGAAGTGAGTGCAATCCACGCAAGGTAACAGGAACAGGACTGAACTAGCTAAGCACGGGTGATCACGATAAGCGCAACCTACCGAAACGTGCTGGAAACTGATTGACTGAACACAGGATATAAACAGTTCAAGTACGTATATATCAGCAACACTGATGTATTAACGTAACACGAGTAAAAGGAAAATAACACACGCGCTAGTATGCGTATATATCGCCGATGAACCAATATATGATGCAAGACTAGCAAAGTAACAAATACTGAAAAACAGGAACAGGACTAGAAGGACTCACTGACTCCTTCGCAGGAGATCAGTGCCGTCCACATGAATTAACATTAGAACTAGGAACACGATCTGGGGCCAGAGTAACAGCAAGACAGGCTGATGCTGAAACTGATAGCCCGAGGAGTACTGCAGGAAGCAGCTCTTTATACTGAGGTCATCCAATGGGAGCAGACATGCAGATTCCCACATAGGTGAATGATAATCAGTCACAAGCTGGCAGCAGGGAAAGGCAGACAAAGCTATGCAACCTGCATGAAAGGGATTGCAGTTCCACTGCAACACACAATGTTTGACTTCACAAGAGCATTCCAAACTGTCATGAACTGCAGAGCGACTGCAGATGAAATCAACACTTAGTGTGAGTGCAAGCAAAATTATGCGAGCAAATGCATGTAAAGAAATCAAAAACTGCTTGTCTACAGAACAACTGCAGCCAGCAGTACATGCTGCAGAAGTGATCATAACATGCTCATTTATTGAACTGTTGGGTCAAACAGTACAAATATGCAATAAACACTGCACATGCAACCACAAAAAAAACTGAAACAATCTGGCCAATCAAGTCCAGTGTGCTATTGTTCGGACCACCTAAACCTCCAAGGCAAACACTAAGGAAAATCAACAGCGCTGCTAGACAAGTCCTCAACTCCAAAAACACTTGTGTGCAAATAATGCTTTCAAAAACTACTGGATATCTTCTTCTTGTCAAACTTCACACAATGGTAGAAAAGGCACACTCACCGAATCCACTGAATCTTATGATAGGAGTCACGCTTTGGAAAGTTTAGCCCCCTCCTTGGCTGTGCAACTCACTGCTTCACTATACACCGGCCAGTTCGGGATTTCCTCCTTCTAATCGTTGTCAGTGGTTTCTGAAAGCATTATTTGCACACAGGTGTTTTTGGAGTTGAGGACTTTTCTAGCAGTGCTTTTGATTTTCTTTAAAGTTGGGTCAAACAATTGAGAATTTACATTATAGATAAGTAATTGTTGGTTTGAAACATATAGTAAAAATAGTGAAAAAACAACAAGTCAGTTATCACAAGGCATGGGCCCATATGCAATTCAATTCTTCTCCTCAGTTTTCTCCTAGGTGATATTGTTACACCTTGTTAATAAAATCCGTTTAACCCACTTACAAAAAAGTAAAAACTCAAAATAATTTATTAGTATTTATTCACCTACTTTTTAGTACTTTTTCCTTTACAAAGTGCTGAAAAGTAAATGGAAGATGAAAAAATATCTTCTAGGAAAATTGAATTGCATATGGCTCATGATGTTTAAATAGAGATGTATAAAGACATTACAATAATATAGTATAATCATTAACAAAGAAGTAAACTTTTACTGGAAATTAAGCAAATTGTGCTATACACACATGGGGCTTGATTCACTAAACCGTGATAACTCAAATATCACACTTTATCAAAGATATCACACCTTACCAAAGTTATCACACGTTATCAAACGTTATCAGAGTTATCACACATTATCAAACGTTATCAGAGTTATCAAACGTTATCAGAAGTTATCATACGTTATCAAATGTTAACACGCCTTATCAGAGTAGCATAGCGAGCGCTACGAACTTATGCCTTCTAATTGGCAATGGCACTCGTCCTGCCCTGAGACCCTGCGGGTTCGCAGCAGTCTGCGGTAGGCCTGGGTTCAATTCCTGGCCAATGTATGTGAGTTGGCTTTTGAAATCTAACAAATCCCTAAGCAAGCTCATTTTTCTCTTGGATATATCATAATGGTACATGCTAGGCTGGCTTCAGCATGTAGCATTGTAGTGTGTTGTGTTGGTGGTATAATGTTTAGGATAGCAGCCTACCATGCGGTAGGCCTGGGTTCAAAACCTGGCCAATGCATGTGAGTTGGCTTTTGAAATCCTACAAATCCCTAAGCAAGCTCATTTTTCTCTTGGATATATCATAATGGTACATGCTAGGCTGGCTTCAGCATGTAGTGTTGGTGGTGGTATAGTGGTGAAGAGAGTTGCCTACCAAGCACTAAGACCTGGGTTCAATTCCCGGCCAAGGTATGTAAGCTGGCTTTTGAAATCCTACAATTCCCTGGAAGACAAGACCCTCCTCTGGAGGAGGAGGAGTGAGGGAGGATTACACTTCCTGTAAAGTAGTGTAGGCCTGCAGTTGAACATCGAATGAGATTTCTGACCTTAAAACACTGCTTTGTGTCAAATCTAGATTTTTTTTTCTGGCACTTTTGATGTCTATTCCACTCAACCATGTCTTCCTCCAGGTATTAGACCCCTTCTAACATCTTTTCCATCATTTTTCTAGCCAGTATAATTTTTTCTAAATATTCAAGTTCGCCTCTCCATTGAAGTCTATTGCAGTTTGCGAAAGTTCGGGCAAACCGAACTTTTGCGGTAGGTTCCGGGTTCGCGAACCTGAAATCGGAGGTTCGGGCCATCTCTACACGGAACGCCCCAATGAGAACTATCTCAATGGAAACCATAGTGTACGTGCTTTCAGGGCGATTTATACAAATCGCCTGTGCTTAAAAAATTCCAAAAAACGCCTCTAATGTGAACAAGCCCTCACTGTGCCCCCCCCCCCCCAAAAAGAGTTTAACTTACCTCGGACTGCTACCTGCCCCCTTCAGACGTCCTGTACTCATGTCGTCCTGGAACAATCATCTGTCTCCCTGCCCCCCCCCCCCCAGCGGCTTAGTTTCATTTTAGCCCAGTGCGCCTGCTTGGCCCTGGCCGTGCACATCCTCATTTACACTCCCGTCACCATCCTGTGCATGTGCAGTACGAGATTTCTCAATCAATTATTTCCGACAGGTCTAAGCTGATTTCTGATAATTTTTTGGATCAATATTCTGACCTCTTCTTCTATACAATGGAAATCAGACTGGATTGAATGGTGAGTGCCAGGCAGAAGGTAAAAAGGTTTAACCCTCCTGGCGGTATAAAAAATTCCGCCAGGAGGAAGCGCGGCAGTTTTTTTTCCTTTGTTAAATCATGTAGCGAGCCCAGGGCTCGCTACATGATAGCCGCTGCTCAGCGGCATCCCCCCGCCCGCTTCGATCAGGAAATCCCGTTCAAAGAATGGGATTTCCTGGAGGGCTTCCCCCGTCGCCATGGCGACAGGGCGTGATGACGTCACCGACGTCAGCGACGTCGTGACGTCATTGGGAGTCCCGATCCACCCCTCGGTGCTGCCTGGCACTGATTGGCCAGGCAGCGCTCGGGGTCTGGGGGGGGGGCGCGCGCCGCAACGGATAGCGGCGATCGGGCGCGGGGCGGTGGCGATCGGTGTGCCGAGCAGGGCCGGAGAAAACCTCCTGCGCGGCTTACCCCGAACGCCAGGAAGGCTAAGCTTTAACTCTTCCAATACATTGAAAAATAATGGTTTCAGCTGTTAATATTATGCTGTGTTTAATGCTTTAGACTATAGATGAGTATAATACCACTTTTGAGATTATATATATATATATATATATATATATATATATATATATATATATTTATTGTTTATAAGCACTAACATTTCAACATTTAACCACTTTAGGATCCTTGGTACCCATATCCACGCCCCTTTAAACTTCACGTGCGGATCAGGGGCGTAGATATGTGTACTGCTGTTTTCCGCCGATCCACCGTCGCAGCCCCCTCCATCTGTGATCAGGATGTGAGAATCTTTTGATTCTCAATCCCGATCACCATTCCGGTGTCTTCGGAGAGCTTGTTAACGTCGCATAAGCTCTCAGACCCGACACTTCCCTGTTCGGCTGTGTTCTATTAATAGAAACACGGTCTCAATAGCACCATCTTGTGGCCAAAAAGTAAAATACACCTATTTATGCCATTATACTGTTTTCCATAGCAAGTTTATTATTATTATTTTTTTATTTCATTACTTTTAACCCCTTCCATCCCTGCCCCACAGGTACAGAAATAAAACACTTGTTAAAAAAAAAAATTACATCATTTTATTTGTTTTACATAAATAGTTACCTTAGGGACTTTTGTAATACGGATGTCATGAGTATATTTTTTCAAAAAAAGTTCTTGTAATAAGTGAAAAAGTATTAAAAATCCCTAAATGGAAAAATGCTCCTTCATTTCCAGTTAAAATATTATCACCATACATTGTACTAGGGACACAATTTAAACGTTGTAATAAACCGGACAAATGGGCAAATAAGATGTGTGGGTTTTATGTACCGCAGCACATTTTATTTTAAAACTATAATGGCTGAAAACTGAGAAATAATCATTTTATTTCTTTTTTTCCTTATTATTCCCTTTACAATGCATATAAAATAAAATAATTCAGAGCAAAAACTACCACCAAAAGGAAGCATAATTTGTGGCGAAAAAAACAATATATAGATCATTTCAGTGTGATAAGTAACAATAAAGTTATCACTGAATGAATGGGAGGAGCGCTGAAATGTGAAAGTTGTTTTGGTTTTTAAGGGGAAAAACCTGTGATCCTGAAGTGGTTAAACTAACAGTGAAACTTACAAAATAATTGAGTTTCCTAATAAATATAACTGTGCAAACTGACTGCTACATTTGGTTTTCCTGTCTTTTTATAGGAGTCCTGCAAGAACCATTGATGGTAATGAAGACAGGTGACAGCCTAACTTGCTCAGCAAACAGCACTCTTCCTGTCACCGTCACGTGGTTAATAGATGATGAGATTCAGATGAACTCCTCAGCTGGTGAGCTACTAATGAACATGACCATCGGAGGTAACTACAGATGCTTGGCATGGAATCGATTGGGAATTGACATTAGAAGTGTGGTGGTGTCTTTATCAGGTGAGAACTGCCAAAGTACATGAGAATCAATGGCAATCAATCTCTCAGATCAACTGATATAAGAGATCAAAGCATAAAAAATAAAATAAAATATAAATACTCCACTTACCACTTTCCCTGTGTCCAGCTGAAAGGCATAATATCCATTAAAAAAAAAAGCAAAACTGCTAATGTAATATGGTGAATCTTGCTAATTAAGAGTAAAGTGAATTTCCCTATTGGTGTTGTACTTTGTTTTCTGGTTGAACTTGATGAACGTAAGTCTTTTTTCAACCCAAGTAACTATGTAACTATGTATTGGTTAGGCCTCGTTTACACTTAGTCAGTTGGTACGCGTTTTTTCTTCTTCTCTATAGCAGTGCATTGTGAAAAAGATTTCCGTTAAAACGTTTTAAAGGGGCACTATGGCAAAAAATTGTAACATTTTTAAATATGTGCAAACAAACAAATAAGTAGTAAGTTTTTTTTCCAGAGTAAAATATGCCATAAATTACTTTTCTCCCATGTTGCTGTCACTTACAGTAGGTAGTAGAAATCTGACAGAAGCGTCAGGTTTTGGACTAGTCCATCTCTTCATGGGGGGATTCTCAGGGATTTATTTATTTTCAAAAGCACTTAGTGAATGGCATTTGCTCCGTCCAACTGCCATAACACTGTGTATCGAGCAGGGAGGCTGGCCAGCATCATCGTTTAAATCCTTTTTGGGAAATATCTTTATAAAGAATAAAAGCCTTGCTGAGAATCCCCTATGAAGAGATGGACTAGTTCAAAACCTGTCACTTCTGTCAGATTTCTACTACCTACTGTAAGTGACAGCAACATAGGAGAAAAGTAATTTATGATAAAGAAAACTGCATACAATTGTGTGCTTAGCACACCACAAAACTAAATAAAAAAGGATACTGAAACCCAAATTTGAAAAAGTATAAACGATTTATTATTCAATTTGTCTTTAAAAAGACTGTGCGGTGCACGTCCTAAAAGTGCAAAACAACCCCCATAAAAGGACCCAGGACCCAAGCCCCACCACTAACACCATATACTACCCCCAGCACAGGAGAAAAACCACCCCAGGTAGATCTCCATGCCCACTAACCCCAAGTGCACTTGTAAAGCAGGCCTGCCATTAATAGTTCTTATAGTATGGTCAAAGCAAAGCAAGGTCATGCACCTGACTTGACATTCATCACTGCACCTAGTCTCTTGTATGAGCGACATATAGCATAAGCAGCACATGGACTATGCAAGTCTTTTCAACATGCAGTGGCTATCAGTTCAATGTAAAAGGCTCTCAATTATGACAGTTCATGCTTTTAACTCAGATAATCCGTCACTTCATAAGATCTCTTGTATGAAAAGCCTATATCACATGTCCAGCACTTGAACAATGCAGGTATTGTCAGCGTGCATTAGATCATAGTTCATGCATGCAGGTTCTGGGCAGATCAACTTTGGGTGTTAAAACTTGCTTACCCAGCACCTTCCTGGGTGCCTGTTGTGGTGGTGCAGAAAAGGTACAGGACCAAGTGGCTGGGTCACCATCAAGAAGCTCTACCCACTCCTGTTGCGGGGGAGCAAACACGCCTGAGTAACGTCCTTCTTTCCTACCCCGTCAGGTACGTCTCCCTCGCCTGGGGAAAAGCAGGATGGATGCTGCCAGGGGGACACGCCAAAGCCCCTCACCTCCTGGTGCCGCCTGATAGAACGCCGCGGTCAGCATGGATTGCACGGGGAAACCCCTTCTATTCCCTGCCGATGTCACTCCTTCTCCTTAGGACGGTGGCCCAGCGTTACCATAAAGGATTAACGCGTTTCAGCTGCGAGCCAGCGTTCGTCAGAATCAAGAATACTTTGTGCTGCCATCTTGTGGATTTTTATAGTCGGTGCATTGCAGGATTTCCTTTTTCTTTCAGAAAATAACTCTTCTGCCCAATTGCTTTCCTATTAATCCATTCGATGCCATATCTATGCACATTTTTAGCTCAAGTTCAATTAATTTAGAACTATCTTATTAGGGGAGGGAGGATGGGGGGGGGGGGAAGGGAAAAAAACAATCCCCACATTCTTCCTACATTCATACTGTATCCCAATATATTTTTGCAACAAGAGAGACGTTGGTTACAGTTACAGGAACACTTTTAAGTTTAAATCTGAATTTAGACCTTTTGGCACTAGACTATTAAAGTAATTTAGGGCTCATTTTACTCTGGAAAAAAACATACTTCTTATTTGTCTATGTTTGCACATATTTTACATTTTACAATTTTTCGCCACAGTGCCCCTTTAAAGAAAACCTGTACTGAAAATTTAAAGTCAAAATAACCATACACAAGTCATACTTACCTGCTGCGTAGTCTACTCCTCAATCTCTTCTCTCCTGTGTCCTGTTTGTCCACTGTGATCAATGGAATTCTCCGTCCTCCATTTTGAAAATGGCCATTACCCCATAACAGCTTCCTGGTCAGCACACTGTTACACTGTTATATCACCTACTTGAGCCATAGGGAAACATGGACACATCAGTTCTCCTCTCAGCTGTAACTGACAGCAACTGGTATATAACTGACAGCAACTGATATATTTCAGTTCTGACAAAATATTGTCAGAACTGGAAGGGATTATTGTCAGAAGAAAATGGTGAGCTTCTGAGAGGAACTGATGGCAAGGTAACTATGTAATGTTCATTTGAAGTTACCTCATGTGTTTATTTTAAATAATTTTACTCAGTACAGGTTCTCTTTAAGTGTGAAATGTGCCATAGGAAAACATCGACATTACTTTGAAAATCAGTTGACCTTTCAGTTATAACTGAGAGCAACTGATTAAGTGTAAACGGGGCCTTAGGGAAGTCATGCATTCCTGTTATGGATTTAGTTGCCAATTAGTGTAAATATATACAAATAAGCAATGGCAAATTCCCACAATGAAACCAGCATAAGACTAAACAATCCTAATGACACCTAACTAGCTAATTAGCTAGAAAAAATATACATATAGGCATTTAAATATACATATAAGCATATAAATATACATATAGGCATATATATATGCAACAGTCCAGGAAACTAGTGCCATCAGCAGATGCAACCACATAGAGCAGAACAATTTCATTAAAGTATCAATAAAATAGACCTGAAAGGTCAATTAGGAGAGGCCTCCTTCAAACACTGGGAAACTTTCTCGAGACACTCTAAGCAAAAACAGTATAAAATGTGCCTTGTCATGCCATTTTCACTAAGGGATACCTTGGATAACCTCAGAACATGTAGTTTATCATCTTGTGCTCTTTTTATTTTGCCCAAATGTATTTCTAGGTCATATTGATAAGAGAAGGGAGGGAGGAGGAGGAGTCATAGCAGTAGCAATAGATTAAAGTGAACCTCCAGTGAAAATTGCAGTTTCACAAGGTCCTCTTGTAACAGGAAGTTATAATTTTCTGTTTCTTCTCCCTTGAATCCATCCCCAAGCCCCATATCCACCGGCTCAAGTAGAGAAAACACAGTGGCATTTTTCTGCAGGGGGCGGGGCTAAGCACCTGAAGCTGGCAGATCAAGGATGGATTTGGGGGAGAGGACACAGCAGATAATTACAACTTCTCATTACAAGAGGTCTGCTTTAACTTACCTTTCTTCAAAAACTGTCTGTAGCAGATGAGTGTGTTGGGAAAGAAGGCTGGAATCTATTTCATTGGTGGGATATGTTTTAATTAGTGTATTTTTTCTGTGAAACACAAAAAGTGTCAAACCAATACAATAACAATATGTATTTGTATGCATCTTTTATAGACTCAGTCACCAATGCACAGAAGGCCAGTGGTATGTACATTCACATTTTTTTACTCCTATACAGTAGCTGTTGTAAGGATTTTTATTCTCAAATGTTTATTTATTTTATTTATATTTAAGTATTTATATAGTACAGACATATTATGAAGCACTGTACAGAGTATATTGTCTTGTTACTGTTCCTCAGAGGGGCTCACAATCTAGTCCTTACCATAGTCATAAGTCTATGTATGTTTCCTGTAGTGCATGTATCATAGTTTAACCCTCCTGGCGGTTTGCAAAAAAATCGCCAGGGGGCAGCAAATCTTTTTTTTTAAATTTTTTTTTTTTTTTTTCATGTAGCGAGACAAAGTCTCGCTACATGATAGCCGCTGCTCAGCGGCATCCCCCCAGCCCCTCCGATCGCCGCCGGCGATCGGAGATCCGGAGATCCCGTTCAAAGAACGGGATCTCCTGGAGGGCTTCCCCCGTCGCCATGGCGACGGGCGGGATGACGTCACCGACGTCATCGACGTCGTGACGTCAGAGGGGACTCCGATCTGCCCCATAGCGCTGCCTGGCACTGATTGGCCAGGCAGCGCACGGGGTCTGGGGGGGGGGGCGGCCGCGGCGAGAGGAATTGCGGCGGATCGGCGGGTAGCGGCGGCGATCGGGCACTGCACGCAGCTAGCAAAGTGCTAGCTGCGTGCAGCAAAAAAAAAATTATGCAAATCGGCCCAGCGGGGCCTGAGCGGTGCCTTCCGGCGGCATAGCCCGAACTCAGTTCGGGCTTACCGCCAGGAAGGCTAGGGCCAATTTTTAGGGGGAAGCCATTTAAAGTGGATCCGAGACCAAGTTAGGATGTCCGCATTTTTGTGCTGGTGGACATATTTTGGGGGCATTAAACCCTTTAAATAGCTTTTTAAAAATATATTTCACAATAAAAACCTTATAAAAATATTAAGCATCTAACGCCGCGGCGTTCAGTCCTGGGATGCAAAGGGTCATGGGATCTAATTATAGGCAGGAGGAGACAGAGGCGGCGATTCAAGTCTGGAGCTGCTGAACTCTCGCGATAGTAGCGTGAGCAGCACAGTCAGTGGTGATTCTAGGGGGAGTGACACCCGGACATAGTGTAGTGAGGATGCAGGGAGGGGGGTCCGACCTCACTCCTCCATCACTCACCATGGACCCCCCTCGTGTCAGAGCGCAGCGTGTAGTCTCCATCAGCTTTGCTCCCATCCCTCCCTCACCATGGCCCCGTGCAGGCAGAAATTATGGTACACCGTCCAGCCAGCAGCTGGCAGCTCTCTGCATGTCTGTGTAAACGCGAGTGTACCATAATTTCTGCCTGCACGGATTCAACACAGGGAACGTCCAGGAGCAGCGCTGATAAGAGACACTGCGCTCTGATGCACACAGGCAGAGGAGGGGGGGCCATGGTGAGGGAGGGATAGGGAAGAATTTGTATAGCAGCCTCACTGCCTGGAGCTGGAGGATCGGATGTCAGGTGGTACTTTAGCTGCAGCCCCCGACTATCCCTCCAGCTTTTATTGCTCCCCCATCCAGAATTCTCACAACCCCCTCCCCACGCTGAATGACCCTTTCCTCACCCTCACCATACTGCAGCCTGTCACCACTTTTCCACTCTCTCCCATCACCTTCAGCATGTTGCTAGAATTTCTCATCTACTCTCCCCTCCTCTACTACCACCTCACTCTGCCACCCTTTCCTTGCCTGCTGACCCCCTCTCTGCCACCTGTCACCTTTCTGCCATCCTCCCCTCCCTTTGCGGGCCCTCTCTGCCACCTTCCCCCTCCTGTCACCCCTATACCCCCCTCCCCTCCTGTCTCTTCTTTGCCACTCTCCCCACACACTGAGCATGCACGGGATTTCAGAGACAAGGGGAGGAGAGGGGCGTGGCGTTATCACAGGTTGAGGTGTGGAGATGCATAGCTAATTACCTGTGTAATGATTACAAGCCTAACATGGCAGCTCTCTTTGTATCACAGGAAGAAATGTTCATATATTGTTTAAGCTGTATGCAGCTAGATTTACTGTGTAAACTATCTAAACTTTAGATAAGATACAAAGACAAGTTACTTATAGTTAGTTTATAACTTATAGTTAGTTTTTCACCTCGCATCCGCTTTAACTCATCTGTATGTTTTTGGGATGTGTGAGGAAACCAGAGTGCTCTGGGGAAACCCACTCAGGCACAAGGAGAACATACAAACTTCTTTCAGATGTAGACCTGGCTGAGATTTGAACCAGGGACCCAGTGCTGCAAGGCAAGAGCACTAACCATAACTGAATTCTGGCCACAGTGACTGACCCCCATCAATACCCAGGAGTGGTGAGTGAGTGCCCCGCACTTTCTATCTACTTACAATGAGTGACGTGGACAGTCTGTCTGTATCCTTGGTGGGTATGCACTCTGCACCACCTGGGGATTTCAATAGAGAAGTGGATGCTTCAATAATAGAAGAAGACGACATAGATGTTGTTATTGAGGGGGTCTCATCTTTATTATTAGCAAGGGGGGCAATGGTGGATCTATTGCCCGCTGGTAATTCTGTAGCAACAGAGTACAAGTTTTGTAGTTTGAAAATCCTGGAAAAGACTTTGTATGATCTCTCAGAGCAAGAGGTCAAAGTGTATTGGACTGTACAGACCCTCTCCAGGTACAAAGAGCTTCAGTATGTTACCAGGGGGTTTCGTAAATATTCAGAGCCTGCACAGTATCAGGATGACCCGACCTTTATGAAGGAGTGGCATGAGGAGCACATCCGCCATTCCCAGAGAAAAATGGAAATAGCTCTATCTCGAACTGAACTAGAGTATAATCAAGTTTTGGAAAAATTGAAATAGTTGAAAAATGAGTTGAAGACTAGGGTAGGGGATGTTCGGTTTAAGAACCTTATGGAAAAAATAGAAAAACGTTTGATCACCATCCAGAATGAGATTTGTGACAGAAAGCAGAGGACATTTATTCGGGATAAAGAGGACTACCTGGGAAATAAGATCTTTTGCTGGGATAAGGGAGTACCCAAAAAGAACTGGCCAAAACCCGGGAAACCAGGCAAACCTGGCAAACCAGATCAACCCTGTAAACCCCATAAACCTCCAACCAAACCTAGGCTAGGCCCTAAAGGGAGAGGGGGATGGACCACTGAGTCAGGTTCAGAGGGGAGTGGGGCAGAAGAGGAGTCTCCATCTAACAATGGGAGTGGTGGTAGTGGGAGTCTAGGAGCCCAAGGTAAAGAGGGTCACCGCCCTTTAGGCGCAGGCAAAGGAGGGGTAGGGGGAGCTGTAGGAGGTGTATCCAAGAAAAGGAAACAGATACAGTGGAAGGGTCAGGAGTAGTGGGTGCACCCAAGTTGGGGAATACCATTGTGGATAAAGAAAAGGCACTGAGAGTTATTAATCTGTCTAACGTGGAGTTATCAGAGGACTGTCTAACACTGCTTTCTAAAGGTCTCAATTACTGTATTACCATTGACTTTGATCTATGTCATTTTGAGGTGGATCTTTTGGAGGCTGTTAGAAAAATAAATGTGCACAAATTCTTTAAGAGCAGAAATGAGGCAAATGTGATCTATTCAGGGGTAGGTCCTTTGGGTTTCAGTACCAGTGCCGCCTTTGATGCCAAGGATAAAGAAATGTTGGGGATTCTAAAAGAACTCCTGGAAGAGGGTGGGAGCCAAGAAAGAGAGGGGGAGGAGGATGAGGGGATGACAGATAGGGTTCATAAGTCCTTCCGCAAGTCCACATTCAATCCACCAATTACCACGGGGAGCCTGATAGATGTTAAGGAGAGGTGGGGGGGGGGGAGGAAGGCTGCGCATCCCTAAACACATGCTGCAATTGAATGGTTAATCGCACAGGCATACACCGCCTCTGTCAGAATGAAAAATGCATGCCCTGCATCCAAGACAAGTGCTAACATTTATTAAACTAGGAGGTACTTTATCTTCCAATATGGTTTGCATGCAAAGTATATTATACTAGACACTTGCGCCACGGTAAGGCAGACCTCCGGGCAAGTGACCTAACCTAAATTTAAAACCTCGGGAGCAGCTAAGCAGAAAAAAATGTGTAACTTACATTTGGTAGAACAGCGAGGAGAGCGCTGCGAGCCCGATAGATGTATTTCACAGGGGTATCCTTGATGAAATTAAGGCTTGTTTATACCCTAAAGATGTTATGAATATCACTGAAGGTGAGAGGAAGGCACTTGTATGGCTGAGATCCAGGACCGATATTGTGTGTAAACCCGCCGATAAGGGGGGAAACCTGGTGATCTTGTCCAGGGAAAAATACTTTGAAGAGGCTTATCGCCAACTGGGGGACACTTTGACCTATGTGGAATTGAAATCAAATCCAGTTGAGAAAGATAAGGGGAAATTAAGAGCTCTTTTGAAAAGAGGGGTGGAACTGGGATTCCTAAGTCGGAAGGTGGGGGAGGAGTTGTTTGTGGAAAAACACAGGTTCCCCCTTTGGTATTATCTACCTAAGGTGCATAAAACGTTGGAGAACTCACCCAGGAGACCTATTGTCTCCGGGGTGGGCTCTCTAGCTTAAGCTCTCTCAAGATATTTAGATTATAGGTTAAGACCTTGCCTCAGAATGGTGAAATCATTGGTGCAGGATACAGTGGACATTTTGAATGTCCTGGAAAATTTTGAGTGGAAGGACGGCTATCATTTGGCCACAATTGATGTGGTCAGCTTGTATAGCCACATTCCACATACGGCGGGACTCATAGCGTTGCGTAGCATTTTGGAAAAATACGGTAGAAGCGATGAATTCTCTGACTATCTATGTGAATGTATGAGCTTCATTTTAGAACAGAACTCCTTTATGTTTAATGGGAAGTGGTACAAGTAGGTATCAGGGACCGCCATGGGGACCCCGGTAGCACCCACGTATTCTAATCTTTTCTTGTCTGTGTGGGAGGATGAAACTATCTGATCCCCCGTTAACCCCTTTTGTGCTAAATTGAAGTTATGGCGTCGGTATGTGGATGACGTCCTTGTAGTCTGGGATGGTGACAGCATGGAGTTTGCTCAATTCATGGAGTGGATTAATTCCAACTAGATAAATATGAGCTTTACATCACATTTTGGGACAGGGAAGTGGAGTACCTGGACCTCAGGGTGGTGATTGAGAATCCGGCGATTACTACTAAAGGGTTCAGGAAAGAAACCGCCACTAATAGGTTGCTCCATTTTGCTAGTTACCATCCCAGACATGTCAAGGATGCCATCCCGTATGGCCAGTTTCTGCGCCTTCGGAGAAATAATAAAAATGATACTGATTTTGAGAGACAAGCGGAGGAATTGTACGCCGCCTCAGGAATAGAGGTTATGAGGTAGAATCAGTGGGCAGGGCCCTTGCTAGAGCTCGTGAGGTCCCTAGAGAACAACTTCTCACCAGAAAGAATCGATCATTTTCAAAGACAAATCGGTGTAACTTTGTTTTTGATTACTCTCCCCCATCTGAAAAAATTAGACAGGCTATTAGGAATCAGTGGCGTATTCTAAAGTTGGATAGTACTTTGAAGGATCTAACTACCATGCCCCCTAGGGTCAGTTTTAGGAGGGGGAAAACTATTAGGAAATTACTGGTACACAGTGACGTTAGAGTTAGAGAGGAAAGTACGGTTAATTGGTTGTCAAAGAAAAAATGGGAAGGCAATTATGGATGTGGACACTGTAGTGCGTGTCGCTCTGTTAGAAAGGGTAAGGTGGTCCAGATTGGACCAGTCACCTGGAGAATTAAAGGATTCATCAATTGTCGGACAAAATATGTTGTGTACTGTGTTTGGTGCCCCTGCGGTCGTTATTACATCGGGAAAACCATCCAGCCTCTAAAGGAACGTTTCCTCCAGCATAAAAGATCTATCAGAAATGGGGTAGGTGCTACCCGTTTGATAGAGCATGTAAATGAGAGCCATGGTGGCAATGCAGGGTGTCTCTCCTTTGCAGGCTTGGAAATTGTACAAGGTGACGGCAGGGGAGGTTTGAGAGATGATCAACTCTCTAAAAGGGAGGCCTGGATGATTTCACATACTGAGGCTCTGGGGAATCTGGGTTTTAATGAGAGGGATGAGGTAAATGCATTTTTTAAGTAAAAGCTCTAGGTAGGATTTCAAGTTATACTACACTGTCACCTTAACCTGTAATATGTTCATGGTTGTCTCCCCCTTTGTGAGAGAGAGGTGGGTGGTTGGAGGGGATACCTGGATATAGGTGGGGTAGGAAGTGAAGGTGCCAGGCCCCACGTGTCCTGAAGAGGCGTGGTTACACGTGAAACAGCTGTAGACATTGGGGCTTTCGTTTGTACCTGTGCTTTGTGGCTTCAAAAAAAGAAGATTCTATGAGGAGTGCCGGAGTCTGTCAGTTCTTTCAGCTATACACATAACTGAATTTAAATAAAAAAAATAAAAAATTATCCCCCCCCCCCCCCAAAAAAAGAACAAAAGAACAAGAGCAAATATAAATAAAAATCCAAAGCATATAAATAAACCCTTGGCAGTTTTGTTGTTGGCTAGCTCAGCATTGCCCTGTATACATCATTGCTACCTAACACTTTCTGTAGAGTCATGTTGTGTGTGGCTTCCTCCCCTACCCAGTGCCTGCTATTATGATTGACTAAGACCACATAGGCAAACGCAGGGGGGGATTACAGCTGCCCAGAATGCCCCCTCAGACCAAGGCCCGTGCAGTGTCTGGGGACAGGCACAAGTTGACACACCAGAATATCTGCAAGTATCCTGCAGCTCACAGCACTGCCCCTGAGGAACTTAACAGAGTCAGGTATGAGCACAGCCTTGTGCCCCTGCTGTGTGAATGCTTCACTTTCCCCTTCATTACCAGTGTCGGATGTCCTCATTATTATCTGTATACAAACTGCTCCTGATCTATCCCTTTTTCGTTCAGACGGGAAATTGCATTATGTGTACCCAGCATGATATCCTAACATATTATTATACTGTATTGTGCGTGGCTGAGGTAGAGCTTTCAGGAATCCCCTCCTTGAAAATCCTGGGTTTGCCCCTAAATCCGTGTCTTCTAAAACAATCTTTGGACTATCTATCGAGAAGCCTATTTTAGTCTATGGCAAGGGGAGGTGGTAGGAGGAGAGGGTAGCACACCACCACAAGTACAAGAATAGAATCACTGGTGTAATAATAGTGGATGCAGCCCCTACAGTGGCAACAGGCGGGTGGCAGCAACACATACCTCCTTTGTGGAGGTCTCCGATCTCTCAGTGCTTCATGCTACTTCCTATTTAAACAGGAAGTAGTGTCAGAGATCGATGACCTCCGCGATGAAGGTATGTGTTGCTGCCTCCCGCCTGTTGCCACTGATAATAAATGCTGGAGGGGAGTGCAGAGAGGAGAGCACCAGGTGAGGGGGGGCGCTGTCCGCTCTCCCCGCCGATGTGCGGCCATGCTCTCCTCTCATGCTGCGACCTCTCCAGTCCTCCAAAATGGACTTGAGCAGGCCCGGGGGAGGGGATCCAAATTTTTGCAGGGGGGCCACGGTGATTTCTACTTAAGCCCCTGAATAGAATGCAGAAAATGACAAACGCAAAATTGCATATAAATGAAGAAAAAATAGGTTTTATTTTTTGGGGAAAATTGCAAATTGCACACAACTTCAAGTATGAACCCTGCCTAAAAAGTCCTCATTGGCTTTGTATCTATCTGGCAATACATGCTATCTCTTATCTTTTGCAGGGAGCAGTAACAGAGTGATCGATATACTTATTGGAATGGTGTGTGGAATTGCAATTGTAATTTTCTTGATAGTGATTTTAAAATGGATCACCAGGTAAGTAAATTGGAAAGAAAATCTAAAACTGTACTTTAAAGGATACCCGAGTCTAACAGGTATCTTTATATGGAGACTACTGTGATGTGCGGGCTGCTGTGGCTTACCACCCCCTCCCATTCCATTCCATGATACTCCATGCACCTGGAAAAGACCCCATTAGCGGCCACAATTTTGGTGACTCAGCTTGACCTGTGCACGTGCAGTATGTCCATTCCCCCTTTGTACTGTGGTCTGTACAGGGGCACACACCGGGAATGCAGGAGCTAGTGGAGCGCATGCACCTGGAAGTGTGGCCAGAAGGGGGGGGGGGGGGGGGGAATGGACATACTATGCATGTGCAGGTCGGCTGAATCACCTATGCACAGGTCTGCCACTGATGGGGCCTTTTGCTACCGCATGGAGCGTCACTGAATGGTATGGGAGGAGCAGTAAGCCACAGCACTCACGCCTGCACATCACAGTAGCCTCCACTTAAAGTGGACCCAAATTAAAAACACAAGATTTCAGAAATAAAATCTATTTTCTAAATTATAATAATAAATAGCAGCCTTTTTTCAGCTGCATGATGACAAATATTCCCGGGACGGAATCCGGCAGACTGGTGGAGGAGATAAAAAAACAAAATACAGACTGCTACTGATGATGTCACAGGGGAGGAGATCTCAGCTTGTGTGAGATTTCACATAGTGAAGGGAGGGTAGCTGATGACAAACACACCCATGATCTAAAACTTCCTACTAAGCTCAGAAGTAATGGCTGCCACCTGTATAACCCTAGTTATGAAAAGAGAAGAGTGAAAAGCATGCACTGAAATGCTCACAGGCTTGAAGAAGTGTTTATTTATCTTTGTATGTGTCAGAGTGGTGCAACTAAATATTTTGAATTAAAAAAATGTTTGGTTTGGGTCCGCTTTAAAGATAGCTGTTCAGCTCAGGTATCCTTTAAAATCAAACTCTTATTCTGTTGACACTTTCCGCTACAGATCAGCCCTGTACGTTACAAGGATTTTCCCAGGCAGCATTCTTTGTGCTGCTCCGATCTGCTGACTGCAATATTACCAGCAGTACATAAATCGGGTCTGTTTTATCTCATGAATCGTCTCTCCTTATTGGTTCATTATATGAATTAACCTTTCATTACAGTAGAGGTGAAAAATAACAAAGGTGTTTGTGAATCAAACCTCAACTGAACAGAATATGGTCAGCAGGGGCCTATCTACAAATCATAGGGTTTCCCGGCAAAACTTTGGTGGGGCCCCCAATAGTCACACCATTTCTCTTGCCTACCCCATGGTGATCCTCACAGCCTGGGGGTCCATCTTGCAAGGGTCATAAAACACGTGTAGACACTGTAAGCTCCACATCTATAACAAGTGTAGCCACTAAGACACCTGATTTGAAGGCTGGACCTCTTTATCAGAGGGTATGAAGTAGTAGTTGGGCCCCCCTTACATCTCTGCCCCCCCCTACCATTGTCAAAGAGGCTGTTCCCCTCTAGTTACATCCCTGATGGTGAAAGTACCCCTAATAAATCAGCTCTAATGTTCTGATTCCCCTTCAGTCTCTCTCTGTGCATATGAAAATGTATGGTCAGCAGAGGAAGCAAAACATTCAACAGCATTTTCAAATTAAAATTCTACCTTTAGTTTTTCACCAAAATGCATCCACAGTAGTCAGTGGCGTAGGGATCACCATAGCAGCCATAGTGGCTGCTATGGGGCCAGTAGCCATGGGGGGGGGGCCAGTGGCAACGGCGGGCAGCGATAATGGGGTCTTCATTAGGCCCCCTAAGGTGCAGATTAATGCAAGCAGCGCAAAGGAGAGAAGTTATTTATACTGGGCGTTATCTAATACCGGAAGCCCCTCTGACTATGCAATTGCCCAGAATCCCCCCGATCAGTCCGCTTATACATTACCCAGCCAGCCTCCAGCAATCGCCGCAGCCTCTCCGCACAGCTCCAGTGTTCTCTATGGGGAGGATCGGGTCTGCACATGACGTCATGAAGACGGAAGACCAGAGCTGTGCGGGGAGGCTACGGTGATCGCTGGAGCCTGGCTGGTAATGTATAAGCGGACTGATCTGGGGATTCTGGGCAATCGGGGGTTGCTGGCCACATATACTAGCTAGCCTAGTGCTAGCTAACAGCTTATTTATCCGTAGAAACAGTTTCATAGCGGCGGGCTCCTGAGGACAGCAAAACCTCCTGAGCGGCGTTCCGGGGGTCACCTCTGGCTACCCAAAACTGGTGTGTGTGGGAGGGTACAAAAATGCCTTATCATTTTTTGTGGGGGGCCCCAACCAAAATTTCGCTATGGGACCCGATGGTTTCTAGCTGCGCCCCAATAGCAGAAAACATATTGGGCCTGATCCAAAATTCCTTTTAGGCCATCAGTAAGCAAGACAATACTTAGAATCATTTTGACAGTACATTTTCCCTTACATTTTGGTACTTTCTCAATTGCAGAGTGCTGAAAAGCATTGATGAGCGAAAATGCAGATATTCTTTTCGCATCATTGTCTTGAAAATAATGTTAAATTTGTATTTGAGAAAAAATGACATCAAGAATCGTATTGTAATAAGGTTATATTTTTTTTCCGCAAATTTTTGCGTTTAAAATAAACGATTTTGCGTTTTTAACAAGTTTTCACGTCGGAAATAAAAAATTTCCTTTAGTCATATTGCAAAAATTCAATGTATTTTTACAAATATTTTCTTGAAACTGAAAATGGCATTTTCAATGTGAAAATGACTTTGGAAAAATTTGCAACACTGCTGAAAAGTTATTTTAAACAGAAGATTAAAAGTTATCTCCTAGGAGAAAAAGTGAATTTGATCGGACCCATTACCTTTTCTTTGCATTACACCTACACTCTGATGCCTGGCTAAGTCAGCAACTAGGCATTAAAGATGGCCCAAACAGTTAGCCGGCGAGCAGTATTCTGTGAACATTGGCTGTTCGCATTCGCGGCGATTAGTGAACATTTGGCGTGTTCCATTCGCCCCCTATACATCATCATTGAGCTAAAATTTGACCTCATACCTCACAGTCAGCAGACACATAGCAGCCAATCAGCTAGCACCCCCTCCTGGACTCACCACCCCCCCTATCAAAAAGCAGTTGAGGTGGCCATATTGGATCAATTCTCTGCTGGCTGCAGACTGTTAGTGAAAGCAGGGACAGACTTGCTGCAGATAGGTAGGGAAAGCATTAGTTAGGCCTATGTTCTTGTTCCTCACTTGCTGTGAAAGCACCCAAACAGCTAGCACATCGGTCTCCTGTGGTTTTTGTGTGTGTGACACTCCACAGCCCACTGACACCCAGAGCTGTGTGCACACTACTGCTGTTGCCTCATTAATTTACAGGCATAGAACCACTCCAGTGCATTATTATTTCACTGTATTCTGATAGTACTATTGCATTTCTCTGTGTGAGACACTCCACAGCCCACTGACACCCAGAGCTGTGCATAATGTGATTCTTGCCCTTTAGGGATTAAAAGACGACTTTGCGCCAACTCCGTAATGTTTGGTGGGACTTTTGGCATGGATCCCCCTCCGGCAATCCACAGTCCAGGTGTTAGACACCTTGAAACAACTGTTTCATCACTTTTGTGGCCAGAAACAGTCTTTGTAGGTTTTAAAATTTGCCTGCTTATTGAAGTCTATGGCGGTACGCCAGATTCGCCTGTTTGCGAACATTTGCAAAAGTTCACGTTCGCCGTTTATGGACAGAAAATGTGATGTTCACGACATCTCTACTAGGCATCATCCAGGGGTTCAATACCCCTGGCATCAGTGTTGGCAAATGTACTATACAAATAGGTGTTTGCATATAGATCCAGACCCAGGGAGAGTGACTGAATTTAATGAGTGCAGTGAGCTCAGTAGAGATGCCAAACCTTGAAGTATGGAACAGCTGGATGACTGCTGCCTAGGCAACGAGCAGGGGTTTAACTGGAAGAAGGTAGGACTAGTTTACAAATACAGTATTGTGAGTTTTTGCAGTGGTGAAACTTTGAGTAAAGATGGAATTCAATTGAAAATAGTTTCTTCCTAAGAATGTGCTTGCACTTCCATCAACCATATTTGTATAATGAAATAACTACTGGAGGTGTTTGTTAAAGGCACCTACCAGATTTTATACAGGTTACATAGTTACATATTTGCATAGTTTGGTTGAAAAAAGACATCCATCCATCAAGTCCAAACAGAAAAAACAAACAAAAAACAAACCTGAATAAGCCCATATGCCAGTTGATCCAGAGGAAGACAAAAAAAACCTTACAAGTCCTGGGCCAATTAGTCTTAAAAGGGAAAAATTCCTTCACGACTCCAGATGGCAGTCAGATAAATCCCTGGATCAACTCTCCCGGGAATTACCTAGTAATTATAGCCGTGAATGCTCTTCAATGCAAGGAAAGATTGTATTACTTTATCTTCATGTAAAGACCAGCCCCCGCTAGCAGTGCTGCTCGGATACCCCTTTTCAAAATCCGGATTGGATTCGGATCCGGATACTCAGATATCCGATCCGGGTCGGGTATCGGATATCCGAGTTCAAACTTTTCCAATCCGAATCGGATATCCGACCTCAGTATCCGGGGTATCCGGGCGGATTCGGATATCTGGATAGAAAAACCGGCAGTGGGCTTTAAATTGCTTTTAAAACATTTTTCAGGGTAAATGAGGCATGTAGCATTATGTTTTTTTTCAAAGGGAAACACTAATTGATGATGTGGGGACTTAAAATCCCCCCCCCCCCCAAAAAAAATGGCCCTTGGCACTGGGCACTTTGCATTTGGCACCTTGCACTTTGCATATGGCACGTGTCAAGTGCAAAGTGCCAAGTGCAAAGTGCCAAATGCCACGTGCCAAGTGCCAAGGGCCACGTGCTGAGTGACAGTCAGACAGCAGAGGAGAAGACACTAGAGCACACTAACTGTCACACTGGCACTGCTCACAGAGCACAGCAGTTATGTAGTAGCTAACACAGTAGTACTACTACTCTAACAACTACTAGAACTGACTGCAGTACTAACTGCACAATAACACAGTAATCCTATTCCCTAATCCCTAACCTAACCTATACTGTAGCTAAGGCTAGCACAGGCAGCAGCTGGCCTGGTCTGTGCACAGGCACAGCACACACACAGACACATAGCAGCTGCCTGCAGCAGCCCTGCAGCACACACTCTGACTGTCACACAATGAAATCAAGCTAATTAACGATACAACAATAGTGTAGTGATAGTGAAGGGGTTAATCACTGAACAGCTTTAGGTTTATCACTGTATACAGCACTTGCTAGGCCAGCAGCGCCGGAGCATGTCCCTCAGTGACTGTGCACTGCAGTCACACAGGGCGAGATTTCTCATCATGGCACCCACTGGGGGGGGGGGGCTGGTCATGGTTCCCTTCTGTGATTGGGTGCTAGTGCTTAGGCTGGGAGCACTCTGATTGGCTTAATGAGGTCAGGAGGGGCTGGCCAGGGTTCCCCTCTGTGATTGGTTGCTAGGGCTTATGCTGGGAGCCCTCTGATTGGCTCAATGACATCCTGGACGTCATCTACTTAGTTACAATATCTCAATATTCGGATATCCGCCGGATATCCGCGGATATCCGGCTTTCTTGCCAACTATTCACAGATAGCTATCCGGATTTGGGCCCAGGTATCTGGAATCTAAATCCGGTCGGATAGCTGAAAAAAGGTCGGATATCTGGGTTACCCGGATATCCCGGAATCTGGATGAGCAGCACTGCCAGCTAGCAGTCCATCTCAGCATTATAATTTTAGAGCTTTGCTTAGTTTTAATAAAATAATTTACAGCACGATACAGCCTTCCGTAAAAGACGGAAACAAACTGATATAAATATATACCACCCTGTCTCCTAAATTTTAGGAAGAAGAGGAAAAGTAAGACTAAGTATAGCTCCACTGATGAGCCATCTCCCATGGATGATACAGCGGTAGATGATCCAAGCCAACTGTATATGAACATTAACAAAGCAAAGGTCAGTAGAAGGACATAAGTCTGTGTATTGAACTACAATCTTCATAAGGAAAGACATGTTATTAACACTGTTTTCCTTTGTTTCCCAATCACTAGGACAACAGAGGTGCAAACATCCAGCAAGACTCCAGACGCACCCCAGCTGACAATGAAGCTGTAAATTACTCCACTATAAAATTCTCAAGTC
Source organism: Hyperolius riggenbachi (assembly GCF_040937935.1). Lineage (NCBI taxonomy): Eukaryota > Metazoa > Chordata > Amphibia > Anura > Hyperoliidae > Hyperolius > Hyperolius riggenbachi. The sequence continues at coordinate 346,600,186 of NC_090651.1, read as the reverse complement.
CTCCCACTAGACCTGTATCAAAACAGCCAGAGACTGAATACGCTGAGATTTTTGTTCGATAGTTTGTGTCACTTGTGTCCCCCTCGTTATTTGCACCTTGAATTATTTTTGTTACATTTTTTCCAGACTGTAAAAAAGAGCCTTCTGTAACCAAGAGAATCATGGGTTGTTGTCCTGGTCGGTCTTCTACCAATCAAATGGTAGTTGTAATCTTTGCACCAACTTACAGTGCCATTTTGAAGGTTCCAGTGAAATTTTCTGTATGCCTTACCTGATGAAGAGACCAAATTGTTCTCGAAACATTAGATTTGTTGCATGTAATAGGACTTTGGATGGCCAACCTTACAACTACCTTGTGATGTGATTTAAAGGGGTAGTATCAACCTTCTAAAGTGTTGTTGCAACCACAGTGCTGACTTTAACCATTCCAAAGGTGTGCTGGGTAGTGATGTAGCAAGCATCAAATTTTCTGTTTGGGAATTTACTGCAAATGCTCACAAACCAGCAGTTCGCGGCAGGCTACATAGACTTTAATGGGCTACATAGACTTTAATGGGCTACATAGACTTTAATGGGCTACATAGACTTTAATGGGCTACATAGACTTTAATGGGCAGAACAACTTCAAAACTTTCAGGGTATCTCTGCAGCCACAAATTCTTAAAAAAAGGTGAAAAGGGTGTACCAAAACCCAGACAATGGCATAGCAGAGGAGGATCAACTGTGAAATAGTCACCAAAAATACGTTTTTTGCGCAAACGTTTTTTTAATGGTTATTTTTTAAATCTTAATTGCCTGCCCTCTATAGTGGTTAATAGCAAAGCCCCCATACGTGCTACAAACATGCCATCATGGTGCTGTGGGTGCTCCAGGGTGACAGCGTGGGGGGGCTCCACACGTGCTGTAGGCGGGGAGGAGAGCGGGAGCCGCACAGGAAGCAGGAATGAGCAGAGCTCTAGCTATACTAAGTATACTGTAGCTAGAGCCAAATGCATCTTTGAATTTGGTCCCAAGGCCCCCATTGGTCTATTATCAGACCAATGGGGGCCTTAGGGCCAAATTTAAAGATGCTTTTACTCTACCTATACTTAGTATAGCTAGAGCTGCGTCAGGAGAGGGGATGTGTGTCGCCAGCCAGCAGAGATCTTTAATCAAAGTTGCAAGATTAAAGGATCTTGTGTGGGACATTTCCAAGGATATTGGCGTGAGATTTTTTTTAAAGGTAAGTATTCATGGCTAATTAAGATTAATAAAGGAATTTACTTGTCGTTATGTTTTTATTTCATTTAACTCTTTGTGGAAATGGGTAAGGGATACTATTTCCCCCCATACTCATTTCTCCTGGGGAGAGGCTAGCATCTGGGTATCCCCTTCTTAAGGGGGTCTCCCAGATGCCAGCATGAACCCCCCAGGGCACTGTTGGCCCCCACCTCCTCCTGGGGCACCGGAGGTGGGGAAGAGCCCCTTGTACTTGCATTGGACAAGGGCTATAGGGAGAAGGGGGGACTTGACCGGCCCTCTCCTCCAGAGCCCCCATACCATGGACCATGCAGACTAGTATATCTCAGGATGCGAAGCCCCACGCAGTGGGGTTCTGCATTCTGGCTATACCAGCCTGCATGGGGATCAAAGGGTTAAAGAGGCTCGGGAGGGGGAACCCCACTTCATTTTTTTATATTTCCCACACTCTGAACAAATGGTCCAAAAAAAAGGTAAAGTTGCCAGATATCTTATTCTTTATACAGCCATATTCTGGCTGTACAGCGATCCCTGTCCAAAGCGTTACCATCTGCATGGGGTTTTCAGGGGGTCCTTGTGCAGTTCCCCGCCATAAAATTCACTGCTCTTTCTTTTGACATATGTAAATTTACACTACCATGAGGTTGATACATTATCTGTCATTTACCACAGTTAAATATATACTTTTTTACGATCATAACTTTAAAATTGATATTGATGAAACTCCAAAACTTATTTTGAAATTGTTTTTTCCTCTTGTTCCCACTGTCCTCCTTGCATGTACGGGGGCTTTGCTATTAACCATTAGAGTTGGTGGCCATTGACTTTAATGTAAAAAAAAATGTGAATGCAAATTTTAAAAAAAAAATTCACATCAAATACGAACGACGAACAGCACAAGTTTGCCAGGAACTGTCCACCTGTGAACTGTTTGGGCCATCTCTAGTGCTGGGTCATTTCTATTGCATTGATAGGGGAGATCTGTCCCCTTACTGTTACATTAACTAGCAAGGGGCATATTTATATGCACGCTGTGGCTGTACACACACAGCTTCCTACAGATGTGCCGGTATTAACCGGAGAAACATGTTTAGGATTGCAGCCTAGGTTGATAGCCCAGGGACCTCTCTATTTGTGTCTGATGGTTGGTTTGGACTTTGGGATGGGCTCGCTTGCCTACTAGGCATAATAACTCTCTACTGGAGGGTTCTGAGCACTTAGTCTGGTGGTCTATTCATCATACTGGACATCTGACAGTATTCACATAACACTTTCCATTCGCATGCTGTGACTGAGCTATATGCAAATTTCCTTGGTGGATTGCCTGGCTTTGCAATATGCAGGCCTGGTCCGCCCATGATGTCAAGTAAGGTGACTTCCTCAGGCAGCAGAAGTTTGGGGGCAGCACCAAACAGAAACAGGAAGTGAAGAGAGTGCCTGGCCAACCTATACTGGGGGCAACTGTACCTAGCTACCAATACTGGGGGCACCTATAACAGGCTACCTACCTATACTGAGGGTGTTTTGGGGGGGCTCACTGCAGCTATAACGTGCAGTGCATATTGTCAGGTGCTGGGCGATCATTCCAATTTGGGGGGGGGCATCCCTACAAGTTTGCCTCAGGCAGCAAAAAGTCTTGAACTGGCCCTGATTATATGCTACAGTAATACTCTGCTTTATCTCCTGCACAACTATTTCTCATCTGCTTGGCTTTCTCTTGCATTTTGTGCAGCTGTGCATAAAGCTTATCCTGTGGATGACTATACGTATTACTGTTTATTCTGTATATTGATGGTCATAAGTTACTCCTGCCATTATTGCTTTGCACACCAGAATGTTGCCAACTTTGTTGGTCTGGAATCTATATCCATCTTGTCCATCTTTTGGAACTGTGCTAGTGACATATACTATAGTGTGTTGTGAGACTGTCAACATCATGGTTCTGTCATATTGAGTTATACTATATATACTCATTTAAAACTTCACCACCAAGGGGTGGTGTACAATTTATGTATTCTGACACTTTTTTTCACAAGTTTTTTTTATTATAGTAATTGTGAGGACAGGAAAAGGTAAATAGGGTTTTTATTTATATGTGTGGGTTTTTTTTGGAAAAAAAAATAGTGAAGTCCATGCTTATATTTGTCCAATAGATGGTGCCGTCAAGTATAGAAAGCTGAATAACAGCTTTCTATACTATAACAAAAGTGAAACTTGTGTTTTGTTTTTTAATAAATAAATTATGCTGTTCATTATTACAGCAGAGATTATTCATAAATCCGGCACCTAGATTGGTGAATAGGAACATGTTCCCATTCAACAATCTATCCTGTAACTGCCGGTCACGGGGACGAGCATGAGGGGGGGGGGGGGTGCGCACGCACTTCTCACATTAAAAGCCGGAGATGATTATCTACGCCCCTGGGGCAGGAACAGTTCTCCCATGGGGCGTAGATATCTCCAGGTTAATGTATTAGGTCCCATACGATGTGCCCCCAAGGCATGTTTTTAGAGATTTTGTATGTAGGTTTTATATAATAAATACATTTATTTAATTGGTCTTTTGCATAGATCCATTATTTTTCCTCTCTTTTTCTACTATTGCAATGATAGCGATCAAATTCATTAGTATGAACTTTCTTCAAGAACTCTGGTTTCTTTTAACATCTATATAAAAATATACTATTATACGATATAAATGTACTACAAGCCTGCTGCAACCGATTTTCTCACTGTGATACCACAATCCATAGAGAGCCAATAATTATTAGAGATAAGTAATTTATCCTACAGAAATTCTTCAGGAGGAGAACTCATGGAGAAGCATGTGATTTATTAATCAGGCGACTGACTTGTAACACAACTGAACTATTAGGCCAGCACCACCCATGCATTACTGGCTACCAACAGTATGTTAGCAATAGGCATATTTAAATATATCCCCTGTGCAACAGGTCAAGAAATAGTGCATTATATACAAGAACAGGGGTGTACCTAGAAATCACTGGGCCCCCTGAAAAACTTTGGGTGGGGTCTTCCTACCCCCCTCTCGCTTTTTTCACAGGTAAATGCAGGGCCAGATTTACCATAACGCACTGTAGGCACATGCTTACAGGCGTCTGATGATGGAAAGGTGGCTCCCTCCCCTCCCAAATGCTTTCTTCCTGCCTTCCCTATGAAGAGTCCTGATGAGAGGCTAAATGAGAGGTTACTCATCTTGCTCTCTGAATTCCACTGACGAGATCTCCGTTTAGTCAGGGGCACCTCTAGTAATGACCTCTGAAGCAGTGTGCAGCTGAGGTGACATTGTTCCTAATTTATAACCCTACAGGGTGCTATCAGCATGTGTGTAACATTCCAGACTCTTCCCGGGACCATGTTTATCTCACCTCTAGGTCTCCACATGTTGTGGTGGACAGCTGTGGCACTCTGCTCTTGCTGAGCTTGCTTGCTCCATGCATGCATGCACTGTGGCAACTTAACAGACTTCTTCTGTACACATGAAAAAGATCAGTATCTGCAAAAGATCAGTTCCTGCAAAATGCCGTTAGTTACACAGACTAGATGTCCCGTTTTACCCGGGACATGTCCCAGGTTCAGGGTCCCCTGTCCCAGGCTGCAATGTGTCCCAGGTTGTGTCCAACTTTTGGCCGCTGGGTGTCCCAGGCGGGAGACTCTGTGGCCCCATGAGGTAATGTTTGCCTCATTTACCATTTGCAGAGTCGGAGAAATTATTTTGTGCTGCATTTCATGTGTCAGAGGTAACGGTAGTTGTATTTCATTTGTCGGAGGTAACGGTTATTGCAATTCATGTGTATTAGAGGTAACGGTTGCTGCAGTTATTATTTGATGAGACTGCATTTAAAACTTTGGGGTTTTTGTTGCAGCATTTGGCATTTTGGGGGCTTATGAATATTAAATGGTATGCTAATACTGTAGCATAAGCAGCTTCTGCAGATTTTGCAGACAATCAAATCCCACCATAGTCATAGTCTAAAGTCCTACGAAATTATTACGGTATGTATTTCTATAGCACTGACATATACTGCAGCACTTTACAGAAAATGTAGTCATGTCCTTGGCGGGGTTCACAATCTAATCACGGCCATAGTCAAAGTCTAATGTCCCGCTATATCATTATGTATTTATGAAGCACTTGCATCTTCTGCAGCACTTTACAGAGTACATAGTCATGTCACTGACTGTCCCCAGAGGAGCTCACACTTTATTCCTACCATAGTCATAGTCTAATGTCCTACCATATTATTAAGTTTTACGATGGGGCCCCCCAAGCACTCTATACATAACAATTGATACGGTGCACCGAAACCTGCCAATGGCAACTACAGTGTCAGAGGTGCAAGAAGGGGATGGGAAACAGCTTTTTAATAATTACCACTATTCAAAGTATCTATAGAAGTGATTATTATAAGCACAGGACCAATAGAGAGCTAATACTGTAGTTGAGGGATGGTCCTTCGGGCCCCTCTGGCCCAAGGGCCCCGATGAGGTCGCTACCTCTGCACCCCTTATTGCTACGCCCCTGATTATTATTATGTATTTATGTAGCACTTGCATCTTCTGCAGCACTTTACAGAGTACATAGTCATATCATGGACTGACATCCATGATGCAAATCTCCCATTTCACCATCATTGTGGGAACACTGCTTTTTTGTGTGTTTGGGGAACATTGCCTAATTACCTTTAGGGTCACATTGCCTATCTGTGTTTTGGGAGGAAACTCTGGCCCACTGCCTCAGAGTTACATTACAGTTTGCCCCGCCCACACCATGCCATGGACACACCCCCTTTCCCCACCGTGGTCATGGGCACACCCATTTTTTGGTGAGGACCCTCCCTCCTCCGTCCCAGGTTGAGCCAAGAAAAATCTGGTCACTGTATTTTAGTGTCTATTATAACTGGAGATCTCATACACACCTTGTTTAACGGACATTCATCAGAAGATCAGATCCACCAGATGAATGTCTGTTAAACATGGTGTGTATGAGATGCTCCAGATATCATAGATACTGAAAGCATTTTGCAGGAACAGATCTTTCGCAGGAACTGACCTTTTGCATGTGTACTGCATCTTTAGAAAGATCTGTCTTTCAAGCCTCCCTGACAAACTATGTAACAGATAAATGCCTCAGGGTGTACTCAGCTTAATAGAATACACTGTGTAGGTACAGTATGCTCTCATACTACATGGAAGGTGGTAAAATTGGTCTGTGATCTTTCATTTTCCAAAGACTTTTACCTAATGCGTATAATTAGGTTACGAACAGTTAAGCCCAGTACAAACATACACTTTAAATTATGTTTGGCCAAACACTGACCAATTCTTCCACCTCCATCTAGTGTGAGGGTCAACAGATATTGGATACTATAAGCAGATTGTGTAGGTAAGCTCTCATACTATATGGAGATGATAAAATTGGTCATTGATAGGCCAAAGGTAATTGAAAGTGTGTACCAGGCCTTAAGGACAATTATCAAAGTTAACTAAAATGCTACATTCCAGTAATTACTAGCAAATAGCAATACAAAAGGCTTTTTTTCATCTTTTCTTTTTTTCTGTGAAGAAAATATAACATTTACAGAGAACAGTTTCCACTGTAGGCATTATTATAAAGCACTGTGTCCAGCACATCCAGCATACAGAAACAATCTTCACTGGCTGTAATCCTATGAGTAAAATGTCTTCAGAATGGTAGAAAGCAGAAATATAGCTTCAAATAGTGTGTAAATAACTCATCAGCTGTTCCAGTGTCTCTCTCCGCTCACACAGTCTTAAGTAAACAGAGTTTACAGCCAGGAAGAGCTGATTATGAAGGGGGCATGCAAGTACAGAAAAAAGTACAGGTCCTTCTCTGTGGCTAAAACATCTCTCAGCTGTTTTCATATGATCTGTGAGAAATCAGCATCCGTGTGAGCAGGTCAGAAAAAAATAGTAAATCATTCCTCTGTGAATAGTGACAGAGAAGTGGAACCTATCTAAATGGTACAGCTCTAGCCCCGATGCCGACACAAACTGTTACACAAGCTGATAAACAAAGCATTTATTTCACACAAGCTGTGATCAGAGACATCTGAAAAGCTTTCTACTGTTTCTGGCTAAAAGCTCTATAGGTACAGTATGTGGGGTTTCCAGAAGGACAGTTTCTTTGATAGCTTTAAGTGAGATGAGACAGGATTAGAGTTGGTAATATTTTTGGGGTGTGTGGCCTGTCTTGAGGGGCGGAGTTTAGGGTGCCAGAATGCATGTACCCACAGGCTCTTGAGTTGTAAATGTGGCCCTGCACAGGACTATACAGACCCGTGTATTAGGAATGCTCATTCTGCAGAATTGAAATTTCTGCATTTCCGATTGGAAATTCAGATTTCTGAATGGAACACAGAAATCGGAACTCCGCAGAAATACGATTTAGTGCAACTCAGTAATTTTAGCCCAATCACAGAACTCGGAAGCAGTGGACCAATCAGAGAATGCTGAATTTTTCAGCAAAATTTTAATTTTAGACCAATCACAAGACAGCGCAAAGTGTATATCTAATGTGCTGCCCCTTTATCTAATTGGCCTTGAGTGATTAAGGCCTGCTGCACCTCAAAGTCAGTGCTACATGCACACTTTATCCAAACACAATATATTCAATTTATGAGGGCGCTGCCAGAGAGCATACCAGTCTCTACAAAGCCTGATCAGTCCCAAGGAAGATCCACTCCTCAGCCAGGCACACAGGAATGGGATCACAGAAAAAGAACGGAAAATAACAAAGGAACATATAATCATAGCATAGTCTGTAAGGATTGCTGAATACGGGGGCCACCACCCTGGGAAAGGTTCCTCTGTGGGGTCACCCCATCACCAGGCAGAGCCGGGACAAGGTCCTCCAGCACCCAAGGCTGAGACACCAAAGTGCGCCCCTCCATCCCTCCACCCCAGGTGTCACACACTGATTGCTATTAGACTAAGAGGCACCCCAGGGCCCTCAACACCTTAATCTCTAGTTATCTGGCTTGCAGTCACTGCCAGGTATCCCCTTCTCTTATTTTTTTCTGCTTCAAACACAATTAGGAATGACAGCTGAATGAATTGTGCGCCCCCTCCTACACTGCGCCCCTAGGCTGGAGCCTCTCCAGCCTATGCCTCGGCCCGGCCCTGTCACCAGGTGCTGTAGTTGTACAAGGTGGCACGCTCACCTTCTTCCTAGGCTGCCCTGGCCAACAAACAGCAACAAACACTTAATGGATCACTCATCAATTCTCTTTTTGTAGTCCTTATTCATGACATCAGACCTCAAAAAGGGGATAGAAAACCATCATAGTGCAGACATCTCATTCACAATGGATGAACTGTGTTTCCACCACACTGAATTCACCACTGCTCACCCTTTTCCGCTGCTGCCCACCCTCACAGACAGCTGTATGCACTTATCCAAATTGTAGCCTCTTCACTACCATTCCACATCAGTGTTCCAGGTTATACAGATTGTATGGACTAAAAAGCCTCCAATAGTGTAAAATCATCCATAAAACAGTACATACTCACAAGCATCCATAAAAAAGTGCTTTGTATATAAAAACACAGAGGATGTCTCCTCTCAGGTACAGCTGGTCACTTCCTGCCTCAAGCTCTGCAAAAAGGTGAGCGTGCCACCTTGTACAACTACAGCACCTGGTGATGGGGGTGACCCTATGAGTGTGTTTCCCCCACAGAGGAACCTATCCCAGGGTGGTGGCCCCCGTATTCAGAAATCCTTACAGACTATGCTATGATTATATGTTCCTTTGTTTTTTCGGTTCTTTTTCTGTGATCCCGTTCCTGTGTGCCTGGCTGAGGAGTGGATCCGGCTATAGGGATATTCCTTGGGACTGATCAGGCTTTGTAGGCACTGGTATACAATCACAAGACAGATTTTCAGTTTTTTTTTATTTCCATTTTTACATTTTTTTTTCATTTTTTGCATCCTCTCATGCAAAAGCAGACCAATAAAATACTCCTCGAAAATTGGAAAACAGAGAAATGGGAAATCAGAAAAAAAACGAAAATCAAACATCGGAAGAATGGAAAATAAAAAAAAGGACAATTGGAAAAACGGTAAATTGGACATCAAAATTTTGGAATCGACCATTCCTACTGTTTATACATTGCCCTCTATGATTTACATTAACAAATCACAACCACATTTCTAGACTTAATATCAAGTATAAACAGCATTTTAAGCAATGGGCTATAGGATGAATTACAAAAAAGTTTGCGGTTTCCCATGTTTAATGTTTTTTTATTATATATATATATATATATATATATATATATATATATATATATATATATATATATACAATAAGTTTGGTGTTTTTTTTATTTTGAAAGTAGAGAGATTGGTTGAGGGAGTCAGTTAGGGTTAGGCCTTTTGCGCCAGGGGAGTAGTTAGCGTTAGGCATCAGTAGAGGGAGGGCTTGTGTGGAAACAGGGTTAGGTGAGTTGTTAGTAAAATGTGGTTTAGTTTGGGTGTTGAAACACCCTCTGGAAAAATACACAGGAGACAAAAAAGAAGGGAGCCCAATGGTGTGGTACGTAAAGACAAATGATAATCATGGAAGTACAAAGAACTACTCACAAAGGTGGGTTGCAGAGGGGCAACCGACCGCAGGAAGCAGGTGGAGACAATAAACCCGACTCCACTCGGGGTTCCCTCGGGGACTGGATGTGGTCGCACTCCTTTGAAAAAAGAAAGGAGACCTCTCTACCGTGGTGGAACCACGGACGCTCTGTCTCCGCCCCTCAGATGGGTGACGTGGGGCGGTAATGGATGCACTATTTGGGTTAAAGAGGCGCCCTGGTGTATGATAATAACGTTTAAAAACAGTTTAAAAGGTTATGAGGTAGCTTACCTCAATGATGACAAAATCTTTGCAACAACGAAAGATTTTATTTAGTGATAGCACAGGCAATGTGTTGCTCCCCAAGCTAAACTTATTATCACTTAGGTTGGCACTGCTATTGGCCTGAAGAAGCGGGCTCAGACCGGCGAAACAAGTTGCCTGTGCTATCACTAAATAAAATCTTTTGTTTTTGCAAAGATTTTGTCATCATTGAGGTAAGCTACCTCATTACCTTTTAAACTGTTTTTAAACATTTTAAGACACTTAAGACTGCCAAAAAAATGAGTTTTACCCACCTGGGGCTTCCACCAGCCCCCTGCAGCTGTCTGGTGCCCACGCAGTCTCGCGCAGTCACGCAGTCTCGCTCAGATTCTCCTGTCCCCACCGGCAGCCACTTTCGGTTTCGCCAACAGGCGCCAACGGGCTGGTAACGCAAGTGATTCTTCGCGTTCTTGGCCACAATAGCGCCCTTTTTACTGCTATTAATTTAATTTTTAATTTGAGATTTGAAGCCTAGTGTGTGCAGCTGGGAGGGGTGATCAGGACACAGGACAGTTGGAACTGTGTCTCATGCTCCCTGTCACCTCCTTTCAACCAAAAAGATGGCTGCCCTCATGAAATCAAACATTTGCCTGTTCTTTTAAAACAGGATGGGTAAGAGATTATATTACTTATCTATTTTAATTACCGTAACAAAACTAATGTAACTTAATGACAGTATTGTCAGTTGACTGTCAATGACAGTTTGTTTTGGCTGAAGTTCCCCTTTAAGCAGCTGCATTGAGAGCATCCATTGATCCTGGGGCTAAAAAATGTCTCCAAAATCCGACAGCAATAGGAAAACGCAGAGTATAGTAGGGACTGTGCAAAATTTCCCATGAATTTTGCATTGCTAAACTTTGGCGATTTTTCCTCAATTGCATTTTGCGATTCACATTCCAATGAATGAAAATGACAATGCACTCACCTGGAAAATGCTGCATGCAGCGGGTATGCATTCGGCAGAATTGCAATCATGCCGCAATACACAGAATGTGAATAATCCCATAGGATTATATTTGATACAGCGCTTTGCTGATTGTCATCGATCAGCAAAGTGCAAAATGTCTCTGGAAAGTGTGAACGGGGCCTTAGCTGCTGCCCCCTCACTCATTCCTCACCGCTCACTCATCATGTTATTACCCAGAGTGTGACTGGTGCCTGGTGAACAGGTCCCCTATGTACAACAATGTTTTTGAATTTTTTAAATTCTTCCTCCTCAAGTCATCAAGAGCTGGTCAGAATTAGGAGAGTTTTTCCCGGATTAGAGAGCAGGGACTCCCACACCGCTCTGCCTTTCCATCCACACGCATGTACCATAGAAATCCCATAGAAATTGCTATAGAACTACAGGAAAATGGTTGCTGGAGTCCACATTCACATATTTATGTTTCTCCAGTGGCCATTTTCCTGTAGTCCTACAGCAGTTCCTATGGTACATGTGACCGGTGGGGGAGGCAGAGCAGTTGGAAGGCCCGACCCTCCTCCCCCCCCCCCCCCCCTCCCCTCAATCTGGCAACAATTCTCCCAATTCCAGACTGGCTCTGGAAGGAAAGGAGGAAAGTCAAAAACATTGCTTTACATAGGGGACTCGTTTACCGGGCCCTAGTCATATTTGAGCCCCATACACCTCTGACCCCTGTAAAGCTCTGACGGTGGCCCTGATATACAATGGCCTCAATTCACTAAGCTTTATTAAACACTTTATCAAACGTTTGATAATTTACCTCATGGGTAAAAACTAATTTTGAATTCACTAAGGTGTTATAGATTTATTGAACGTTTTATCAATAAAACATTTGATAAATATTTAACACCTTAGTGAATTCAAAATTAGATTTTACGCATGAGTTAAATTATCAAACGTTTGATAAAGTGTTTGATAAATCTTAATGAATTGAGGCCAATGTGTAGTTAACATTATATACAGTATATATATAAGCAAAAAAGTAAAGATGACCAGCACTTGCCAATTCTTAAAAAAGCAGAATATTTATTCACAAAAAAGAGTGAATAAAAATAGCCATGACATCCGGACTTCCAGAATGTAACTATAGAGGAAGTGTGGTTTTGGCTGTATTTAGTGTGGAGAACAACCTGGTCAGAGGTTGAAGGGGGAATAGCCTAGGTTAGCGAGTTTTCTTGTCAAAAAAAGTATTGGGGAGTGCTTAACAATTTCAAAGGTTGGAGAGTGATGTGTTTTGCAAGAGGACTCCAGAGGAAGGGTGAAGTGCATTGAGAAATCTTGTGCACGTCAATGCAAGGAGGTGATTCTATAGAAGGATAAAAGAAGGTCATGTGCACATCTTGTGGTCAGGGTGGAATTTGGAAACAAGTGAGGAGATGTAAAGGTTAGAGAGACTTTGGAGAGCTTTTTAGATTTGGGTAAGCGTTTAAATTGGATCCTCTGGTTAACTGGCAGCCAGTGAAGAGCTAGACAGAAAGGAAGCAGTGGAGGAAGAGCGAGAAGGAAGAGGAATGAGTGGAGCAGCCAAGTTCAGTCCAGACTGCAGGGGTGCCAGTCTGTTAGTTGGTAGCCCACAAAGCAGTATATTACAATACTCCAGACAAGATTTTATAAGAGAGCATGTACTAACATTTTAGTAGCTTCCTGAGTGTGAAAAGGCTGGATGCGAGATATTTTTTTGAGCTGGAGATAACAGGAGCTGGTTAATGAGTGAATGTGAGGAATAAATGAGAGTGAGGAGTTAAATACATATTCTGCTATACAATGAGAGTGTTTTCTACATAGATACAGATACCGAACTTAAAATGAAAAAAGTGCCTTATTTAAAAGCCGTAGACTCATCTGTTTGTGTAAGAGTAACTGGAATAACTGCTTGAAAAACATGGAAACATTAAAATATGCATGATATTGTGAAAAGTTCTCAGTTAAGGTTCAGTGGTGAAATCCTGAAAGATAAAGATCATACTGCATAGTATCATATTTTGTGAAAAGGGAAGTAGAAAAGAAGAAGTTCGGGGAGGGGACAGTGTGACACTCTGAGGACTGGAGACACACAGAGACATGGTGCTACCTTCTCTCAATACCAGAGAATACAGTTCATTTAAATCTAGACTATTTTACCTGTAACAGAGACCAGCACTTTCAAGTCTGCAAATATCAGGTATAAAAAATGTGTTTATTCAATTATTATTACTATACAAAGTACCATTGCTATATAGCAGGAACAAAGAAGATGCGGTTGTTGAATTCCTTTTAAAATTATATATGAGTGTTGGGCAGTGATGATTGTAATCAACAAATTTTGATTTCGCTAAATTTCGCATACATTTTTGCAATTACGCTTATAAGTCATTATGATTTGCACATTCAATTTGATTTTATGTAGTCATTTGTAATTTCGCATAAAATTTTGTGTAATTTCTTGCCGACTTTAGTAGTGAATAGCAAAGCCCCATGCATACTATTAACACCAAAATTGCTACATATGTTAAGGAGAGTCGTGGGTAGAAGTCAAATTTTTTTTTTGCAAAAAGACCTTATGGTTTTTGAGAAACTCGATTTTAAAAATGCAAGTAAAAAATGTTTTTTAAACTTTGAAAAATTAGTTTAAAAAACATTTTTCTTTGCATTTTAAAATCGAGTGTCTCAAAAACGACAAGGCCTTTTTGAAAAATTCTTTTTGTGACTTATACCCACTATTCTGTTTAACATATGTAGCAAATGTGGTAGCAATAGCATGTATGAGGGATTTGCTATTAACCTCTAAAGTCGGCACAAAATTATGCAAAATTTTGCGAAAAATACATGAAAAATTACGCGAAATTTTGAAATACTACTATTACATACAAAATGAATTACGATTTTTTCTGAAATTTCACATTACGATACATAAGGCCCACCACTGGTGGGTATGTGCTCTCTTCCCTTTACTTATTTTCTGAAAAAAATGACCCAGGAGTTGTGTACTGGTTCTACTCCACATGCTTGTAGAGTTGCATTAAGATGAAAGGGGAGGGGGATCTCTAGGCAAGATGAAAGCTTTAGCATCCCCTTATTGACTTTTTGTTAAGCTAAGATAGAGAGTGTTTAGAAAAGGTGACAGATGGGCCCCTTGACAACCACTAGGCCCCAGGCATCTGCCTAGACTGCCTTGTGGATAATCCTGCCCTGCATGCTTTTTCCAGGTATGTGACTTAAGACACTACTGAGGCCAAAACATCAGCCTCACAGCCAGGCAAGTGACAGGTTGTAAAAGGAAGATAAGAGTAAACCCTGGGCTGAATGACAGTTGAGTGTTTGGAGGATGCCAAGGAATTGACCAGTTTAGCCTGCCGGTGTTTTCATCTCAAGGACAGAAGCAATTCTCCCCTGTCAGTGCTCCTCTCATTCATTTGCCAATAACTTTATCACTACTGATTATACCTAAATGATCTATATCTTGGTTTTCTTTTTTCTCTCCACAAATTAGGCTTTTTGGAGGTGATACTTGTTTTCAGTAATTACTTTATTTTCTATGCATTTTATAGGGAAATCTAAGGAAAAAGAAAAGCTAACAAAAAGTACACAATTTCTCCAATTCCATTCCCTATAGTTTTAAATTAAGCAATGCTACCATAAAGAAAACATGCACATTTTATTTGTCCGTTAGTCCCGGCTATCATTTAAATTATGTCCCTAGTACAATGTATGGCAACAATATATTATTAGGAAATAAAGGTGTATTTTTTCTGTCTTGTGTTTTTTTTATCGGTCAATAATTAAAAGCCCTTATTTGCTAATAAAACAGTAATATACCTTCATGACATACATATCAAAACAACTGAGTCCCACATTTATGTTTTTTTTTAATTCTAAAACCTGTATTTTTTTTATTGTGCTTGTTTGGTAATGGGGAAAAGGAGGGGGGGGGGGTGTAAAAGGCTGGAATTGTATCTCACCCCCACTGTACCCCACTTGGAGGGGAAATAGTAATTAACACCACTGGGAAATTCTCCCCAGTAGGGTGAGACATTTTCCAGCTTCACCCTGCGCCCAAAGTATGCTGTTGGGGGTTACTTTTCTCCAGCAAGAAAAACTTAAAAATAGGGGGGGGGGGGTATGGTGGATTTCCCTCCCCACATATGATATGGCAGTAATGTATCATAAAAACGTATAACGTTTATTTCTTATGCCAAAAATTCTGCATTGTGTTTCATGAGTCTGACGCCCGCTTCCTCAGGCAAAGTACACCAAGGAGCAACTTTAGCATGGTCAGGACACAGAGGTGCTATACACATGCTGACACTGCTAAAGTTGCTCCTTGCTGTACCTTGCCTGAAGAAGCGGACGTCACACCAACAAACGCATTGCAGTTTCCCACACTCTGAACATATAAAAAATAAAATACATGTATATACATATTGATACATTATCTGTCATTTTACCACATTTAAATGTAGAATTTTTACCTCTAACTTTAACATCGAATATCTCAAAAACTATGAGGTCTTTTTGACATATTTTTTTCTCTTGTTCCCACTGTCCTCCTCAAAATACCATGCAAATGTGTTGTTTCTAGCACCTACAGGGGCTTTGCTATTAACCACTATAGTCGGTGGCCATTAACTGTAATGTTAAATGCGGAAAAAATATGTATTACCAATATGCAGTAATGTTAAGCCAATCACAAGACTCAGAATGAATAAGCCAATCAGAGAATACAGAAATTTCCACCTAAATCTGCACTTTCTGAATTGTGAATTATATACAAATGTTGTCACTTTAGGCTGCAGTACATCCTTTTCACTTTTATTATTGTAGTGTTAAAGTTTTACCTGTAACTTGCACTAATGGAACTCTTACACCCGGCCCAGTGGTTTGGAGTCTGGACCGGACACATGGCATCACACTACATCACTTATAACAGAACTCTTAAACATGGCCAAGTCATTTGAATCAGAGGAACCCCTCTGTCTCTACTCTGAGCGGTGCATAAAAAAGCACACATGGTGAAGCCATTACTGAAATGTTCATAGTAATGTTATTTAATATTTGTAACCATTACTGCCACTGGGACAAGAGCCTCACGTCTGCAGTGGTAGCTGCTACAGCCGCAGGGACCCGATAGTCACGTCCCTACAGTTTGGCGGGCTGTGCGCGTGATCATGCGGGCAGAAGCCCACGATCGTGATGGTCCCAGCAACAGGGGGGGGATAGGTGCCAGGGGAAAAAAGTCCCCTAAACCAATCCGTACATGTCCTCCGAGAATGATCACAGTTTTTGTTCAAAAACAGTGATCATTCTGAAATGGTGCCACCACCCTCCCGTCTGCTCACACGTTTCTGACGCTTCCGCCACCGATCATTAGATTAATGAATAGAAACATTGTTCCCATTCATTCATCTCCCTTCTAGGCCATGGTGATCACAGGCATAAATGGATGCCTGCATCAGTTCCCTAGTTACAGTGTAACACATTATTCCCTATGTAGCATACTTATTGTACGCGTATAGGAAGTAATGCACAAGGACATCTTGTGGCCAAATAGTAAAATTATACCTACTGGCTACAGGGAATATTTTTTTTTTATATGTATGTCAAGAGGGTATACTATTATTATTAAATTATGGGCTAGAAATAAGTGGTGGATGTAAAACTGAAAAAAAGCACCTTTATTTCCAAATAAAATATTGTCACCATATATTATACTAGGGATATAATTTTAATGTTGCAATAACCAGGACAAATGGGCAAATAAAATGTGTGGATTTTAATTACGGTAGCATATATTATTTTAACTATTATTTTAAAACTGTAATAGATAGCGGAGATGCCGCCGCATCGGTGAGCGGCATTGCGGCTGTCTCCGCATCTCAGCCGGCGACCTCCGCCGCGCAGTTACATGGTGGAGTTTTGCCTGGTCCTTCAGTTGCACATAGACTGAGGGCTACGCGCGCGCGCGCCAGGCGACAGGACCTTTATGCAAATAGAAATAGAAAGGGAGTCAGCTGATCAAAAACTGAGAAATAATGATTTGTTTTCCATTTTTTTCTTATTACTCCCATTAAAATGCTTTTAAAATAAAATAATTCTTAGCATAATGTACCACCCAAAGAAAGCAAAATTGGTGGCAAAAAAACAAGGTATAGAGCATTTTGTTGTGATAAGTAGTGATAAAGTTATTGGGAATGAAAGGGAGGAGGAGAAATGTGAAAATTACTATTGTCCATAAGGTGAAAAATGAAATGGTTAACCCTTTCTGGACCGGCTGCCTAACCCCCCTTAAGGACTAGGCAAACTTGCATGTGGGGGGGGGGGGGGCGTTTGGGGGGGTCAGGCAGCCGGATCCCTCTTAGGGCTAGATTGGCATGGTGTCCCTTTAGTAGCCAGGTGCCCCCCTCCTCCCCCCCCCCCCCCGTAGCCCAGTGAGCCCACAGCCTTTACTCACCTTTCAGGCTCCAACAATGAGCTGCTGTGGACCCCTCCTCTCTTGCCGGCATCACTGCTCATACTGCAGCTCAGTTCCGGGTCTCGGCTTGATGACGTCATCAAGCCAGGACCCGGCACTGATGTCAGAGTGAGCGGAGATACAGGCCAGAGCGGAGGCGAGCGCTGATCGTTGGGTGAACAGCAGGATGAGTGGATCCTCTTCTTCCCCTCCTACTCTGATAGAGAGAGCGATGGGCACTCAGGTAATTCAGTCCTGCTGCAGCGGTAATGAACGGTGAATGGGATAGGTAAAAAAGGGCAGTGCAGAAACAGTGGTAAAGCTCTGGAATAATCAGAGCAGCATGATCGGGGCTTATATATCAGCAACCCTGAGGCAGCGGGAGCGGGCTAGCTTATAAATAGCAGCTGTGCTCCATAATTAGTCTTGAAGCTGTATAGTACAGGTGTGCGCCATATTGTTACATGCCAGTATTATATTGTTTTCTATTGGCTTTAATGGCGGTGCCATAATTATCACGCAGAGCTGAGCGCCATTTTTTTCTGCTCCCACTCTGAGGCCTGTGTATTAACTGTAACAGAGCAGTGAAACCTGGTGGCTAATGTTTGGACCAGAGGAAACCCCTTGGGGCACCTTATGTCTCTACTTGGAGACCTGTATAAAATCTGGCATGTTCACTTGACTTGACCACCCCATAAAATAACCTAGCCAGCAGCATAACAAATGCCTTCCTGCTTTTATTTAGTCTTGAATGGCTTTTTAAATGCATTTGGAGTCTGTGCAAGCTCTTCATTGTCCAGAATAATAACCCGAATCCCCCCCCCCCCCCCCCCCGACTTTAATGGTGTCTGAATTCAACGTTTAAGTTGATTGGAACAATACTGGCCTGTTCATTTGACTGTCCAGCTAGTTGAACACAGATATTCAACCAACACTAGATCGGAGCTGCCACCAATACATGAAACTGGGAATAGAAACAGTACTACAAGGAAACATAGATATCATTTATGTCAGGCTTTATTGCTTTTTCTGCATCTTCTGAGATTACTACCTTTGCTTGCTCTCTTAGTGAAATTAAGAAATTGCAGTACATTTTGAATTGTGGGAAATTGTTAGCAGAATTATTGTGATAGGGTTTTTAAGATTCTATATGAAAAAAAAAAGCTTTGCCTAGATTTAAATTTGAATATGCATTTGTTGTTGTTTTTTAATCTTCTTATTACTTCAAATTACAATTTAGATAAATTCATATTGTTCTCGTTACAGATTGCACTTTACTCCTTAATTTCAGCCCAGTATCATGAGGCTGGGTAAAGGCTGTAATATTTTGGTACCTGCTGTTCTCATTCTGTTCTACAAAGGTAAGTGGAACATTACACAGAAATTAAATCATATGACTACTTTGATGCTACCACCTGATGCAGTATTAAGCTATGTGGCAATTATTAAAAAAACCTGAACTGAAACTAAACTTATAAGATAATGAATGTATATATGGCTGCAATCAGTGGTGCTCATCCAGATTCCGGATATCCGAACTACCCAGATAATCCGAACTTTTTCAGCTATCCGACCTTGGATCCGGACTCCGGATTTCTGTGCAAATCCGATTAGCACTCCGCGGATAGTTATCTGCAATCCGGATATCCGCGCGGATATTTCGAGATATCCAAATCCAAATACTGTAACTAAGGAGATGACGTCATTGAGCCAGAGGGCTCCTAGCCTAAGCCCTAGCAACCAATCACAGAAGGGAACCCTGGTCAGCCCCTCCTGACCTCATTGAGCCAATCAGAGGGCTCCCAGCCTAAGCCCTAGCACCCAATCACAAACGGGAACCCTGGCCAGCCCCCCTGTATATTAAGGAGGGGTGCCATGATGAGAAATATCATCCTTGCTTGTCACTGCTCACTGAGAGACATGCTCCAGTGCTGCTGGCCTAACAAGTGCTGTATACAGTGATAAACCTAAAGCTGTTCAGTGATTAACACCTTCACTATCACTACATTATTGTTCTATTGTTTATTAGGTAGCTAGCTTGATTTCATTCAGTGACAGTCAGAGTGTGTGCTGCAGGCTTGCTGCAGCAGCTGCTATTTGTCTGTGTGTGTGCTATGCTTAGCCTTAGCTACAGTATATTTTAGGGATTAGGGAATAGGATTACTGTGTTATTGTGTAGTTAGTAGTACTACAGTCAGTGATAGTTAGTTGTTAGTAGTAGTAGTACTACTACTTTGTTAGCTTACTACAGAACTGCTGTGCTGATGAGCAGTGCCAGTGTGACAGTTAGTGTGCACTAGTGTCTTCTCCTTTGCTGTCTGACTGTCACCCGGCACGTGGCACTTGGCACGTGGCACTTGGCAGGTGGCACGTGCCAGGTGGCACGCGCCACTGCCATGTGCCATGTCCGGCATGACCTTACACCTGCTGCTGCATTGCCCTGCTCCTGCTGCCTTTGCTGCTCCCACCGCCAGGGTACCACAGGCCACTGCTGCTGTGCTGATACCACCTTTATTTAACCCATAATAATAATAATAATAATAATAATAATAATAACCTAAAACACAATTGCTGCAGAATTTTTTGGAGGTGTCTGGGCTGAAAACTGTCATGTCCCAGATGTGCGGTTGGACTTTGGACACAATGTGGGTTGCATGACCACTGTCTGGGACTAATTGACAGACCTTTTGTTTTTTTTTTGGGGGGGGGACTACTTTAAGTCCCCACATCATCAATTAGTGTTTCCCTTTAAAAAAAACATGATGCTACATGCCTCATTTACCCTAAAAAACGTTTTAAAAGCAATTTAAAGGCCACTTCCGGTTTTCTATCCGGATATCCGAACCCGGGCAGAGAAACAGGATACTGGGTTCGGATATCGGATTCTATTTGGATACCAAAAAGTTCGGATTTGGATATCTGATCTGGATCCAGCTATCTGGGTATCCAAATCCGAATCAATTTCGGATTTTGAAAAGGGTTATCCGAGCACCCCTGGCTGCAATAATATAATAGAACCTCCCCAGCCAGCTCTCAGAATGGATGGTATCATCAGGGATGCCCCTTTTTCAAGCCATGCACTAGACCCACCTGGAAGAATGTATGTGGTTTTGTAGGTAAAGAGTGGTCACACCAAATAATGTCCTGTTCCAACAACAAAGAAACAAACAAGAAAAAACAATACTGCTCTTTGTGCAATCATCGTTAGTTCACAGCATTTTCCCACTTGCCAATGTATTTGCCATTTAGCAGGCAAGTGTTGTCATCAATGTTAATGGCTTTAATAGATATATGAACATCAGTGTTTTGGTATTTCCATTTTTACATGTGTTAACTGAATGAACCTCCCTGTATTACATTGATGCTGTGTTCTATACCAATCATCCTTATTGCTTTGTGCTGTATGTAAGGCTTAATCTACTAGACTTGCAACTGCAGCATATTATATTGGGCATTGAGCAGCATTGCTTCTAATCTGTGTAGTACAGCTTAAATGTCTATATATTGGAATTTGCAGGCTGAAGCATATGTAACCAGGCAATGAGCAGAAATGCTGCCTGTCTGTATAGTATGGTTCTCAAATTCTTTTTAATTGTTCATCATCATTAATAATCATCATCGCTTCAAGCTGTGGGAATTAGGGAGTGATGTTTTATACTGCAAATTCCAAATGCAATGCTATTTCTTTGCAATTCTAAAATGCAATTTCTCCATTATGTTTCTGCAAATGTGTTTTGATGCTAGGTACATAAGGAGAAACGCAGAAGAAATGCAGCATGCAGGAGTTTGGGAAATTCCAAATAGCAAAATTGGTTGCATTTGATTGGGCTAGTATAAAAGAGTTCTTGCGATGTTTAGTATTTTGAAGATGTCCTCCAGCACCCAAGGCTGAGACCCCAAAGTGCGCCCCTCCATCCCTCTCACTCCAGCCGTCCCACATTGATTACTTTTAGACTAAGAGGCTCCCCAGGGCCCCCAATACCTTAATCTCTAGTTATCTGGCTAGCAGTCACTGCCATGTATCCCCTTTTCTTATGAGTTAGTTGTGCACCCCCTCCTACACTGCGCCCTGAGGCTGGAGCCTCTCTCACCTCTGCCGCCTCGGCCTGCCTCTGCTGTTTGCAATTTGTATGCGATCAAAAACAGCTCTAAAATGCAGGAAATTGTTCATAGTATAAAAAAGCCCTTACTCTACTATTACCTGTTACTATGTGTTGTTCATGTTATTTTCACCATTCAAGCTGTCATGCTGATCTTTTGGATACTTGGTTCTGGGTCATTAACTCAGAAAGCATTGGAGGTTCAGCAGAAAAGCCACAAAAAATAACTGTGCTGTTTCTCTCTATTGGACATTTCCATCCCTCTTGTGTGAAATAACTGTCTGTTTGCATCAGCTGTTAGTGAAAAGTTAAGTTAACACTTTGCACCCACGTTTAAAGAGGAACTGTCACAAAAATCTTAACATTTTAAATACATACAAATAAGAAGTACTTTTCTTCCAGAGTAAAATGAGCCATACATGACTTTTCTCCTATGTTGTTGTCACTTACAGTAGGCAGTAGAAATCTGACATTACCGTCACGTTTTGGGCTAGTCCATCTCTTCATGGAGGATTCTCAGCATGGTTTTTATTCTTAAGACATTCCCTGAAAAATATTTATACAAAGATGCTGGCCAGCCTCCTTGCTCGTTACACACTTTTTTGGCAGTTGGACGGAGCAACTGTCATTCAATAAGTGCTTTTAAAAATAAAGAAAACCCTGAGAATCCCCCATGAAAAGATGGGCTAGTCCAAAATCCAGTAATGTCAGATTTCTACTACTTACTATAAGTGACAGCAACATAGGAGAAAAGTAATTTATGGCTCATTTTACTCTGAAAGAAACGTACTTCTTATTTGTACTGTATATGTTTACATGTATTTTCAAATTTTATGATGTGAATTATATAATCATAATTGATTTGCCCACACTATGTAAGAAAAAATCTCGCTACTAACTGTCCATCAGTTGGGCTTACCACCAAATAACTTACTACAGGTTATGGACTGTCACGACTCCTGCTAGCAGGGTATTTGCTGATCACATTTAGTAGCATATACAAAAGGTCAGGACACAGATATGCAATGAATTAGTGTTTAATATGAACAGTGCTATATACATATATACAAATATAACAATCGCAGTACATAATCATCAAGCAGAATCGACATCAAACACAGTCCAGGGTCAATACACGCTAGAATCAGAAACCCCAATGGTTTACACACACACATACACAGAGCTGCAACTAAGCTAGCCTATGTATGTATAAACAGGAATACCTACTACACCCTAGCTGATCTGGGACACAGAGGAGCAATAGAGCAGGGCAGAACAGGTTGCAAGCAGAAAGGCTCACACAGGCAGACAGACAGAATCACAGAGCAAGGCAAGATAGGTTGTAAGCCAAAGGCTTACACAGGAAGTCAGACAAAGGGAAAATGCAGAGCAAGAAAGTGGACCAACAAGCAGTAGTCACACTGACACGAGGATCTGCGAAGTGTGAAGGGAGTGGCCAGCTTAAATAGGAGCTGGCAGCCTGCCCGGACACCTGTGGAATAGAGACATGTGTAATCCATGATACTCCATCTAGTGGTGAGCCTGTTAACTGCAGGCAACCATGAAAAGCAAACAGAGCCACCTGCTGGTGACTTGTGATGGCACCAGCAGGTGAAGCAGGAAGCAACAGTGTTTCTGACATGGACAGTATTTGGCAAATAAATCTACTAGTATGTATTTTATATTGGGTAGAACATGAACAAGCATGCAGCACAACATGTGTTTCTGACATTTCTGTCAAATCTGACAAGAATATCAGCATCTGCATGCTTGTTTCTGGTATGATTCAGACACCACTGTGGCCAGCAGGGCTGCCAGGCAACTGCTATTGTTTAACCTCTTGAGGACCGCTGTGTTAAAACCCCCTAAAGACCAGGCCATTTTATGTAAAATAGTCCACTGCAGCTTTAAGGCCTCGCTGCAGGGCCACACAACACAGCACACAAGTGATCCCCCCCTTTTCTCCCCACCAACAGAGAGCTTCCTGTTGGTGGGGTCTGATCGCTCCCCCAGGGTTTTGTTTTTTTAAAATAAATATTTATGTTATTTTTTTATAATACATTTTACTAATTTTTTTTTTAATCCCTCCCTCCCTCCAGCCAGCCAATCACGGCGATCGGCTGTCATAGGCTTCAGCCTATAAGAGCCGATCACTCTCCTGTGTCCCAGGGGGACAGTCGTGTCACACGGCTGTCCACTGTACGCGCTGTAGATCGCAGTGTTGTACATGCTAATTAGAGTGGGAGACTGAAGGCAGAGCGGAGCTCCGCCTACCAAGCGGAGATGCGCACGCAGCAGCACGCGCGATCTCCTGCAAAAGCGAGCGCCAGGACTTTACGCCAAACGGCGTTAGGCGGTCCCGAGGCTGCCGCCGCGGCCCCACCCACTGCCGTGACACGATCGGCAATAGGTTAAAAGGAAATAAATAAAGCAGCTTCCATGTCTTTCTCACTTCAGGTTCCCCTTAACCACAACTCAGTTCTGGTAATGTACTGACCGGGTTCTAAATGGAGAACTCTAAATGATGAGAGTGCTGCTAACCACATAACATGTGCCCACATCAACTTTCAACACCACTTCACTGGAGAAAAGTTACATAATATTTCTGCACCAATACTTACCAAACAATTACATTTTCTGTCTGCACCAGTATTCTTATTGGAAATATGTAACCCAATTTCATTGGTATTACGTAAGAAAATTACAACAAAATAACATTTTCTTTTTGCACCAGTAGATTCCAGATTCAAGCACTTTATTGTCATTGTGTAACACAACACAATTACTTTTCATGACACCCCCACGGTGCATATAGGGAACATAGTGATACTAACAAAAGTAGAAATAGAAGTATTATACAAGTATGCCAGGTATTTCAAAGATTTTTAAAAAAAATTGTATAAAGTGTTAATTATTTTAGAGTGGATTCAGAACTTATCAAGTTTATGGCAGATGGGAAAAAGCTGCTTTTCAGTCTGTCTGTGTGTATGCAGAGTATTTAAAGCTCAAGCCATAAAAGTAATAACATTTCGAAAAGGATTTGTAAATCTGTTGTCTTTTTTCTTCCCAATGTCTCAAATTTTATCTGGATTGAGCCTTCAGACCTCTAACAACAGACAGCGGTGTCACAAGGGGGGGGGGGGGAACGGAGAGAGAGGGATGAGCCAGGTGTCACGGCAGAAGGGGTGGCATCTGGGCAGAGGGCATGTGATTTTGGGATCAGGTGGAGCGGCGCTATTGCATGCAATGTGGTGCTACTGCA
Source organism: Hyperolius riggenbachi (assembly GCF_040937935.1). Lineage (NCBI taxonomy): Eukaryota > Metazoa > Chordata > Amphibia > Anura > Hyperoliidae > Hyperolius > Hyperolius riggenbachi. The sequence goes on along the minus strand of NC_090651.1, from coordinate 346,575,261 downwards.
GGCGATGGGGTGGAGCTACCGCGGGTGATAGGGGCAGAGCTACAAGTGTGCTAATTTAAACCAGCAAACCACTTGAAGATCTGCCTGGGAGAGCACAGATAGAACATCGGCTGCCAGTGAGGAGGTAAATGAGGAGGTAAATGCCATATGCACAGATCTCATACACCAACCCCTGTGTTATTGGTGACTGAACCTGATCTCCTCTGTACACTGATTTGCTTTCTCCCCTCTGCAAGTTGCCTGCCATCTGTGCTATAACTGCTGCTTCTCCTCTACAATTAGACAAGAAATACTAAAATGTTGTACGTTCTTGGCAAGCAGATCTCTAGTTTCTGATTATTATTGCTTTGTCTGGTAGCATTTTCTCATGCTTCTTTGCACCTCATTTTGAAACTTGGATGTACTTACTTATCTTGAGGGTGCTGCATTATGAGATCTAACAGTGTATTTGAAGGTTGGTTTGATAGACATGTGACATGCTTTTGCACGCTTGAAGTTGTTTCCTCTTCCCTAGAACCACTACCTGATTAATTTCATCATGGATAAGGCCCTGTTCTCAATCGGAATCACAGATGTGATCGCAATTCCCTACAGATTGCTATTTTGTATTGCTTTTTTCTTAGGGCCCTTTCACACCAGGGCGGTGCGGAGCGGCATTTTTACTGCACCCCACCGCCGGGCAATGAAAATCTATGGAGATTTTTATACTCCCACATTACGGCTCAACGCGACGGAAGTGATGTTTTCACTGCATCCCTGACGCAGGACCAGAACTATGTTACCCCACATATTCTGCGGTGAGCTGCGGTGATCTGCAGCGGCCAAGAAGTCTTCTTAGTCTATGGCGATGCGTAGATTTAAAAAAAATGACCAATGCGGCAGCACGCATGTGTGGAAGCATATTTTACAATACTCTTCCTGCACTTCTGCATACCCCGAAGTAGGAAGTGACTGCAAGTGTGCATCACTTCCTGCTTAGCCCAATGCCAGATGGGGGATACCACATAGTAACGTGCTCTTCCCCGAAGGCCTGTTTTTGGCGGTGCAGCGTGGCTGCCGCACCCCTCCGCCAGGTTGCAGTGAGAAACCGGCCTAGATGTTTCATCTAGTCCGTTTTGCAATTCTCATTCTAGTGAATGAGAATCGAATGCAATCTCTGGAAAAATGCTTCATGCAGCGCAAATGCAATGGCAGTGCAGCACCGCAATCGGCGCATTGTGAGCAATCCTATTGGATTCCTTGTGTTGCAGTGCTTTGCTGATTGCCGGCCATCACCAAAGCGCAAAACACCGAATGAAAGCGTCCGAGTGAGAATGGGGCCTAAAATGATATTGAGTGCAACTGGCCACAGTGGAAAAATAGCTTTATAGGTTTTGCACTGCATCTAGTGATACAAAACTATACAGTGAATTTTGATTGATTTCTTAAAATTGGGTTCTATTTGTCCTTCTGTGCACTTAGTAGCAGTGGCCCCAACCGTCCCATTTTCATCGGGACGGTCCCAATTTGGGGGGCCTCTCCCGGCATCCCGCGCTGCCCCCCCTTCTGTCCCGGCCGCTGGGAAGAGGGGAAAAAATACTGATCGAGGCACCAGCTGCGGGGGATGCCGTATGCTATGCGGGATGGGTGGCCGCTATTTTTCCCTCCCTCCCTCCCTCCTAATCTGCCCCCCAGTGTCCCCCCTGCCTGCAGAGTTAAATGCGGAGTGGAGCAGGCTGTCATTAATCTTACCATTGCCTCTCCGTACCGGGATCTGGCTCTTCTAGGCTTACTGCTTCCTGTGACTTCACAGGAAGCAGGAAGCCGAGAAGACTAGATGAAATCCCGGTGCGGAGAGGCAATGGTAAGATTAATGACAGCCTGCTCCGCTCCGCTGCGCATTTAACTCTGCAGGCAGGGGGGACACTGGGGGGCACATTAGGAGGGAGGGAGAAATAGCGGCCACCCATCCCACATAGCATACGGCATCCCCTGCGGCTGGTGCCTCGATCAGTTTTTTTTCTCCCCTCCTCCCCACCTCACGCTCCCCCCCTTCCTTTCGGGAGTAATATTAATTAATAATAAAATAAAAATATTTATTTAAAAAAAAAAAGGTGGGCGTGACTAGGGGGGTGTTGGGGGTGTGGTTAGGGGTGTGGCCTAAGTGTTCGGCTTTCTCAAATTAAAATGTTGGGAGGTATGTAGTAGTGATTAGCTTAAAGGTGTTTTGAGGATGATTTATTTTCTGTACATCCATGATGTGAATCTTCTGTTTCACTCCATCATTTTTATTTTTTTTTGAGGGGTATCGAAACACTTCCTTATTATATACAGTTTGTCGGTTTTGTTTATGGTGTGTATGTGCATGTGTGGGCGGGTCGTCTGTAAATAATCAGCACCAGGTGTCAAATACCCTAGCTACGCCACTGACACCAGGTAATTAGTGTAGTGGTGTCATACTTGGATTCACTGCATTACAAAGTATAATGAGCAGGGGTGGCTCCAGTTTCAATTGTTTGGGGAGGGGGGAGGCATGATGGCTGGCTGGTGGGGCCTATTTGAGTGATAAAAAAATCAATGTTTATATGGCAAGCTTTTAATATTTTTGCATAACTCAGGTGATGAAATTAAGGATAACTAGTTCAGCAATGATAGAAACCAAATGTAAACATCACAAGCAGAGCTCAGGGGCCGTTGGGCAGAGCAGATTGTCCAAATGATGGTGCTAATATTGAAGAAAAGTGTGTGCGGGGGGATGTCAGTGCCTCAGTGTAGCACCGTCCATGATATTGGGGTGTCAGGGGCAAACCCAGGATTTACAAGGGGGGGATTCCTGTAAGGTCTCTTTCAGCCATGCACAATACAGTATAACATACCTCCCAACTTTTTGAGATAAGAAAGAGGGATATTTAAGCCACGCCCCTGCCACATCCCTGATCACGCCCCTGTCACACCCCTAGTCACGCATACTATAAAGATTTCATGAGAAAAATATGTTGTTTTATAATGCAAACCACACTGGTCCTTTCTATCCTGGTTCATTTTCCTTCATATTAACATTTTAAAATTAGTAATATAACAATTTAAAGGATGGGAATAAAGTTTAGAGTCAATCAAACACATTTTTTTAGTAGATAAATATATATATTTACATAGAAAGAGGGACAAAGTCCTGAAAGAGGGACACATGAGGAGGGAGGAGGGGCAGAGGGACAGGGCTCTCAAAGAGGGATTGTCCCTCCAAAATAAGGACAGTTGGGAGCTATGGTATAATAATATGGTAGGACATCATGCCGGGTACACATAAAGCACTTTCCCTCCCGACCAACAACAGGATCGACCAGGAGCAGTTTAGCTACAAATAATAATGAGGACAGCCGACACTGCTATTAAAGGGGAAAGTGAAGCATTCACACAGTAGGGGCACAGGGCTATGCTCATACCTGACTCTTAAGTTCCCCAGAGATGCTCCATGCTCTGTACACACTGTGAGTGAGCTGCAGCATACCTGCAGATATTCTGGTGTCTCAACTTGTGCCTCCCCCCCCTGCGTTTGCCTATGGGTGTATGCAATAAACAGAATTACATGTGTAATATCTTACTATAGGATAAGTAAAGCATAATGTATTGCATGTCATGTATTGCATATCTACTGCATTGTTCTGCTCTAATCATTGTGTGTTAATATTTTATATTTACACATGTAATTCTGCTTAATGCAGTTTATTGCATATAAAGCCAATGGGAGCTGAGCAGGTAAGCAGTGGATAGGTCCTTATGACCCAGAGCTCATCAACACCACTCAAGGGGATTCTCAGGGTAGGAACACACTAGGCAGAATCGCATATGAGTTTTCCATTATGTGCTATGGAAAACACATATGCGATTCTGCCTAGTGTGTTCCTACCCTCAGGGTTTTCTTGGTATTCAAAATAATTTCCTGATTGGCAGTTGCTAAATTTAACTTCCAAAATAATGTGCAAGCAGGTAGGGAGGCTGGCAGGTATGTTACTATTCTGGCAGTTAGACTTAGCAACTGCTGTTCAGGAAATGCTTTTGGAAACAAAGAAATCCCTGAGAATCTCCCGTGAGGAGATGGACTTGACCAAAACCTGTCCGTTCTGTCAGATTTTAACTGCTTACTCTTTTTACTATAGTGGTCCCTTAATAGGATGGGGCACTTCTTGTGGTCTCCTGGGGGCTTAATGCGCTTAACCTCTTGTACTGTACATTGCACCTCTATAAATCAATCACCAGGAATGATCATGTCTCTGCACAAGTATCTAGAAGGAAATTCATCAACTCTGTTTACATCCCAAACTGTACATAGAAGTAGTGTTGGGCGAACAGTGTTCGCCACTGTTCGGGTTCTGCAGAACATCACCCTGTTCGGGTGATGTTCGAGTTCGGCCGAACACCTGACGGTGCTCGGCCAAACCGTTCGGCCACATGGCCGAACTAAGAGCGCATGGCCGAACGTTCCCCGAACGTTCGGCTAGCGCTGTGATTGGCCGAACGGGTCACGTGGTTCGGGCCCGAACGCGCTCTGATTGGCCGAACGGTCACGTGGTTCGGGTAAATAAATACCCGAACCACGTCATATCTCCGCCATTTGTCTGTGGGTTTAGCTTTGGGTAGGCAGGCAGGGTAGTTCGCTCTCCAGCCACGCTAGCCAGGGTCCCCCCCAGTCATTGTGTGTCGCTGCTGGGAACAGTAGTACACCGCTCGCTCAGCCACACTATATATAGCATTGTTTACTGCCACTGTGTACCTCGCTCAGCCACGCTATATATATAGCATTGTGTTTTCTGACACTCTGTGTACACGGCTTAGCCTGACTAATATAGCATTGTGTGTACTGCCACTGTGCACCTCGCTCAGCCACGCTATATGTAGCATTGTGTGTACTGCCACTGTGCACCTCGCTCAGCCACGCTATATATAGCATTGTGTGTACTGCCACTGTGCACCTCGCTCAGCCACGCTATATATATAGCATTGTGTTTTCTGACACTCTGTGTACACGGCTTAGCCTGACTAATATAGCATTGTGTGTACTGCCACTGTGCACCTCGCTCAGCCACGCTATATATAGCATTGTGTGTACTGCCACTGTGCACCTCGCTCAGCCACGCTATATATAGCATTGTGTGTACTGCCACTGTGCACCTCGCTCAGCCACGCTATATATATAGCATTGTGTTTTCTGACACTCTGTGTACACGGCTTAGCCTGACTATATAGCATTGTGTGTACTGCCACTGTGCACCTCGCTCAGCCACGCTATATATAGCATTGTGCTTTCTGACACTCTGTGTACACGGCTTAGCCTGACTAATATAGCATTGTGTGTACTGCCACTGTGCACCTCGCTCAGCCACGCTATATATAGCATTGTGTTTTCTGACACTCTGTGTACACGGCTTAGCCAGACTATATAGCATTGTGTGTACTGCCACTGTGCACCTCGCTCAGCCACGCTATATATAGCATTGTGTGTACTGCCACTGTGCACCTCGCTCAGCCACGCTATATATAGCATTGTGTTTTCTGACACTCTGTGTACACGGCTTAGCCAGACTATATAGCATTGTGTACTGCCACTGTGCACCTCGCTCAGCCACGCTATATATAGCATTGTGTGTACTGCCACTGTGCACCTCGCTCAGCCACGCTATATATAGCATTGTGTGTACTGCCACTGTGCACCTCGCTCAGCCACGCTATATATATAGCATTGTGTTTTCTGACACTCTGTGTACACGGCTTAGCCTGACTAATATAGCATTGTGTGTACTGCCACTGTGCACCTCGCTCAGCCACGCTATATATAGCATTGTGTGTACTGCCACTGTGCCCCTCGCTCAGCCACGCTATATATAGCATTGTGTGTACTGCCACTGTGCACCTCGCTCAGCCACGCTATATATATAGCATTGTGTTTTCTGACACTCTGTGTACACGGCTTAGCCTGACTAATATAGCATTGTGTGTACTGCCACTGTGCACCTCGCTCAGCCACGCTATATATAGCATTGTGTGTACTGCCACTGTGCACCTCGCTCAGCCACGCTATATATAGCATTGTGTGTACTGCCACTGTGCACCTCGCTCAGCCACGCTATATATAGCATTGTGTGTACTGCCACTGTGCACCTCGCTCAGCCACGCTATATATAGCATTGTGTTTTCTGACACTCTGTGTACACGGCTTAGCCTGACTAATATAGCATTGTGTGTACTGCCACTGTGCACCTCGCTCAGCCACGCTATATATAGCATTGTGTTTTCTGACACTCTGTGTACACGGCTTAGCCTGGCTCTATAGCATTGTGTGTACTGCCACTGTGCACCTCGCTCAGCCACGCTATATATAGCATTGTGTTTACTGCCACTCTGTGTACACCGCTCAGCCAGACTATATACCGTTGTTTACTGACACTCTGTGTACACCGCTCAGCCAGACTATATACCATTGTTTACTGACACTCTGTGTACATGGCTCAGCCTGACTATAAAGCATTGTGTGTACTGCCACTGTGCACCTCGCTCAGCCACGCTATATATAGCATTGTGTTTTCTGACACTCTGTGTACACGGCTTAGCCTGACTATATAGCATTGTGTGTACTGCCACTGTGCACCTCGCTCAGCCACGCTATATATAGCATTGTGCTTTCTGACACTCTGTGTACACGGCTTAGCCTGACTAATATAGCATTGTGTGTACTGCCACTGTGCACCTCGCTCAGCCACGCTATATATAGCATTGTGTTTTCTGACACTCTGTGTACACGGCTTAGCCAGACTATATAGCATTGTGTGTACTGCCACTCTGTGTACACCGCTCAGCCAGACTATATAGCATTGTGTTTACTTCCACTCTGTGTCTGCTGGGCCTGGGAACAGTAGTACACCGCTCACCCGCCACTGTATAGCATTGTGCTCTGTGTCGCTGCTGGGAATAGTGGTACTGTATAGCATTTCTGTACTGCCACTGTACTGCTGCCAGTCAGCGTGTACTGTAAGGATAAGTGAAATGAGGAAGAAATCCGGTGAAAGAGGAAGGGGCAAGGGAAGAGGTGTTTCCCCTGACGGTTCACGTACAGGCCACAGGGGAGCACCCAAGAAAACCCACTCAATACCGCCCATGTTGTCCAGGACAACAACCCTCACAAATCCAAAAGAACAGGACCAGATAATTACTTGGATGACCTCTCAAGCGTCCAGCAGTGGGTTAAGCAGCACCAGCACATCACGCACGAGGTCCGAGTCCTCAGCCAGTTACAAGGAGCCAGTGGGCACAAAGCTGACACAACCGGCAGCGACACCACGCACACAACTGCCAGATAACCAGTCCTATGAATTACCTCAGGACACAATGGGGTATTCGCAGGAGCTATTCCCAGCCCAACAAACTTCCACCTATGAAAGGTCAATGGAGGAACAGCCAGAAATGTTGTGCCCGGATTCACAACCATTAACTGTGGGAAATGCACCGCGCACTGAAATACAAGGCGAGTCCGAGGAGGACTCGGAAACCCAAATCCCAGAGCAAGTTGGGCAGGAGGGGTTGCAATTGCAGGAGGTCGGCCGACAAGATCTGGAAGACGACGTTGGAGTGAGCTGCGCAGAGGTTGTTCTGGGGAGCTCTACTCCACGGCGGCGGCCCCCCACAATGACATATGACGAGTTTGAGGAGATGGAAGAGGAGGGTATGGACAATGTGGACAGAGACCCAGATTTTATTTGTGAACGAGAACATCGCCGTCGTAGCAGCAGCACAGATGAGTCTGTTGAAGAACCCACTGCTGCACGAGTTCGCCTTGTGCCACAAGGTAGGCGGCGCGCAATTTCAGGCACCACAAGCGTGGAAGTTAGAGTGAGAGGCAAAAGAGGAGGAAACAGAAATCGCCAGCAAGGAGGCAGGTGCTCCAAAGTCTGGGCTTTCTTTGAAGACTGCACTGAGGATGTTACCATGGCGATTTGCAAGGTGTGCAAGACTCGCCTGAGCAGGGGGAAAAGTATTAACAACCTCTCCACCACCAGCATGAGCCGCCACATGCTATCCAAACATCCCACTCTGTGGGCAAACGCGGCAGGACAGGGTACCAGCAACACTGCCTCCCTTGGGTTCACCAGACTCACCACCAGACCCGCCTCAGCAGCAGCAGTAGCCCAGCCATTGCGTGGTTCACAACATTCACAAACATCAGACGACGCTGACACTGTCACTTTCCGGAGTAGTGCTCTTGAGGTCTCCCAGTGTTCATCAAACACAACAACCAACAGCCCTTCCGTGTGCAGCGCTACGGTTCAGTTGTCTGTGTCGGAGATGTTTGAGCGCAAGAGGAAATTGCCAGCAAATGACCCCCGGGCCGTGGCAGTAACAGCCAGCATAGCCAAGCTTCTGGCCTGCGAAATGCTGCCATATCGAGTGGTGGAGACAAACAGCTTCAAGGGCATGATGTCAGTGGCCATCCCACGTTACGTGGTTCCCAGCCGCTACCACTTTGCGCGCTCTGCAGTGCCTGAGTTGCATGAGCACGTGGTCAGCAAAATAACCCGAAGCTTGAAAAATGCCGTTGCCTGCAAGGTTCACCTCACCACTGACACTTGGACGAGTGCGTTCGGCCAGGGTCGATACATCTCCCTTACCGCGCACTGGGTGAACCTTGTGGAGCCTGGCAGCGATTCCTCACCTGCTACGGCGCGGGTGTTGCCCACGCCGCAAACAGCTGCACCGCCGTCCCTCCCACTGGATAACAACAGCAGCACCTACCTCTCTGACTCCTTCTCCTCCAACGCATCTCAAAGCTGTACCTCATCCGGAAACGCTAACCCAGCAGCAGTAGGATCGTGGAAGCAGTGCAGCACAGCTGTTGGCATGCGTCAGCAAGCGTTGCTGAAGCTGATCTGCCTTGGGGATAAGCAGCACACAGGGGAGGAAATTTGGAAGGGAATAAAGGAACAGACGGATTTGTGGCTGGCACCGCTGGACTTGAAACCGGGCATGGTTGTGTGTGATAATGGGAGTAATCTCATTCGCGCTTTAAGGTTGGCTAAGCTGACACACATCCCTTGCCTGGCGCACGTGATGAACCTAGTAGTTCAGCGGTTCCTGAGGACATACCCAGGCGTGGCCGATCTTCTGTTGAAGGTGCGTCGAGTGGCCAAACATTGTAGAAATTCCAGTACTGCTTCGGGGGCACTCGCCAAGATGCAGGAGCGCTTCAATCTCCCCCACCATCGCTTGCTGTGTGATGTCCCTACGCGCTGGAATTCTACGCTGCACATGCTAGCACGCTTTTGTGAGCAGAAGAGTGCAGTGGTCCAGTACATGACGGCGCAGTACCGAGGCGCATCCGGACAGCTGCCAAGCTTCTGTGGATCCGATTGGGCCAACATGTTGGACCTCTGCCAAGTCCTCCAAAATTTTGAGCAATCCACGTTGCTTGTGAGCAGTGACAACTCTTCAGTCAGCATTACCATACCACTGCTGTGTTTACTGAAGAGGTCAATGTTGAAAATCAAGGAAACAGCTGTCATGATGCAACTGGGGGAATCTGAAGGAGAAAACGATCAGCGTGATGGTACCAACATCAGGCCATCTGCCTCAGGGAACGCTGGCCCCAGCAGCTATGACGAAGAAGAGGAGGAGGAACAGCTGGAGTTGGAGCAGGAATTTCATGCCACCACTGACGAGGGCCAGAGCGGTGCACATTGGACTTCCACAATTCAGCGCGAATGGTCAGCAGAAGCAGACCAGGAGGAAGGTGACGACTATGATGCATCACAACAACTATCACAACGCTCACAAGAGGATGATGAGGATTCTGGTAGGACTCTTGCACACATGGCTCAATTCATGCTAGACTGCATTGAACGCGACCCACGCATTGTGCGCATTCTGGACAACACCAATTACTGGGTTTATACCCTTCTGGATCCACGGTACAAACACAATGTTCCAAAACTGCTTGAAGAAAGAGTCAGACAGGTCAAAATGGAAGAATACCAGCAGGCCCTTGTGGAGACTTTAGAGAGGAGATTGACATCCTCCCCCTCCTCTAGCCAGTTGTACGCCGACAGACTGACTTCCGCAAACCCAGGACGACCAGGAGGGCAGCAAACAACGCAAGCCGCAGCTAGTGCCCAAAAGGGAACGGTATCGGCAGTGTCCTTGGAGTGGGAAAATTTTCTGACACCCATGCAGCAGCAGCCCACTGAACAGGAAGCGTGCAGATCCACCTCCAACACCGATCGCCTGGAGAAGATGGTCAAGGACTACATGTCAGATGACGTAGCTGTGTCGAACAATCCATCTGCACCCTTCAACTATTGGGTATCGAAGCTAGACACCTGGCACGAACTGGCAATGTACGCAATAGAGGTGCTGGCTTGCCCGGCAGCCAGCGTTATGTCGGAACGCTGTTTAAGTGCTGCCGGAGGCATCGTCACAGATCGGCGTATCCGCCTCTCCACAGAAAATGCAGACCGTCTGACTCAAATTAAAATGAATCAATCCTGGATTGGAAACGACTACGCAACACTCCAGGACCCCAACCAAGTAACATGACCAATGAACATCTGGGATGGTGTAGCGTTACCGGTCCCTGTTTATTGAACCTCTCATCTGTATTACATTTATGACTGCATGGCGGCAAAAAGCATTGCTGCTATATCCGCACGCTTTTTGTCCTCATGCAAGGCCTGGGTTGTTGTGTCTCAAAAAGCATGGCCTTCTCCTCCTGCGCCTGCTCCTGTTCCATCACGTGTGCTGCTGCTGCTGCTGCTGGGTTAGCGTTGCCGGTCCCTGTTTATTGAACCACTTATCTTTATTACATTTATGACTGCATGGCGGTACAAAGCATGCTATCCGCACGCTTCTTGTCCTCATGCAAGGCCTGGGTTGTTGTGTCTCACAAAGCGTGGCCTTCTCCTCCTGCGCCTCCTCCTGTTCCATCACGTCTGCTGCTGCTGGGTTAGCGTTGCCGCGTGGTCCCTGTTTATTGAACCACTTATCTTTATTACATTTATGACTGCATGGCGGTACAAAGCATGCTATCCGCACCCTTCTTGTCCTCATGCAAGGCCTGGGTTGTTGTGTCTCACAAAGCGTGGCCTTCTCCTCCTGCGCCTCCTCCTGTTCCATCACGTCTGCTGCTGCTGGGTTAGCGTTGCCGCGTGGTCCCTGTTTATTGAACCACTTATCTTTATTACATTTATGACTGCATGGCGGTACCTCATGCAAGACCTGGGTTGTTGTGTCTCACAAAGCGTGGCCTTCTCCTCCTGCGCCTCCTCCTGTTCCATCACGTCTGCTGCTGCTGGGTTAGCGTTGCCGCGTGGTCCCTGTTTATTGAACCACTTATCTTTATTACATTTATGACTGCATCGCGGTACCTCATGCAAGGCCTGGGTTGTTGTGTCTCACAAAGCGTGGCCTTCTCCTCCTGCGCCTGCTCCTGTTCCATCACGTGTGCTGCTGCTGCTGCTGGGTTAGCGTTGCCGGTCCCTGTTTATGGAACCTCTTATCTTTATTACATTTATGACTGCATGGCGGTACAAAGCATGCTATCCGCACGCTTCTTGTCCTCATGCAAGGCCTGGGTTGTTGTGTCTCACAAAGCGTGGCCTTCTCCTCCTGCGCCTCCTCCTGTTCCATCACGTCTGCTGCTGCTGGGTTAGCGTTGCCGCGTGGTCCCTGTTTATTGAACCACTTATCTTTATTACATTTATGACTGCATGGCGGTACAAAGCATGCTATCCGCACGCTTCTTGTCCTCATGCAAGGCCTGGGTTGTTGTGTCTCACAAAGCGTGGCCTTCTCCTCCTGCGCCACCCTCCTCCTGTTCCATCACGTGCGCTGCTGCTGGGTTAGCGTTACCGGTCCTTTTTCCTGGAACCTCTTATATGTATTACATTTATGACTGCATGCCGACAAAAAGCATGTTACCTGTGCAAAGAAAACAGACATTTCCCGCATTTAAAAGACAGTTTTCCCTTTGAAACTTTAAAATCGATTTTCTCAAAAACTATAACCTCTTTTTGCTAAAAAAAATTTTCCTCTTGTACCCACTCCCAAGGTGCACATACCCTGTAAATTTGGGGTATGTAGCATGTAAGGAGGCTTTACAAAGCACAAAAGTTCGGGTCCCCATTGACTTCCATTATGTTCGGAGTTCGGGTCGAACACCCGAACATCGCGGCCATGTTCGGCCTGTTCGGCCCGAACCCGAACATCTAGATGTTCGCCCAACACTACATAGAAGCCTGACAGGAACAGACAATATAGACGCTGTTTATTAACCACTTCACCACTGAGGGGTTTTACCCCTTGAGCACCAGAGCAATTTTCACCTTTCAGCGCTCCTTCCATTCATTTGTCTATAACTTTATCATTACTTATCGCAATGAAATGAACTATATCTTGTTTTTTTCGCCACCAATTAGGCTTTCTTTAGGTGGGACATTATGCCAAGAATTATTTTATTCTAAATGTGTTTTCATGGAAAAATAGGAAAAGATGTGGGAAAAAATGTATTATTTTTCAGTTTTCGGCCTTTATAGATTTTAAATAATGCATGCTACTGTAATTAAAACCCATGAAATGTATTTGCCCGTTTGTCCCGGTTATAAAACCGTTTAAATTAGGTCCCTATCACAATGTTTGGCGCCAATATTTTATTTGGAAATAAAGGTGCATTTTTTTCAGTTCAGTTGCGTCCATCCCTAATTACATGCCCATAGTTTACAAAGTAACAGTGTTATACCCTCCTGACATAAATATTTAAAGAGTTCAGTCCCTAAGGTAACTATTTATGTATTTTTTTAATTGTATTTTTTTTTTTTAATAAGTTAATTATGAGTTAATTTTTAATGTATACCTAATGTATTTGTATATGAAAAATGCTTTAGGGTGTAGTTTTACTATTTGGCCACAAGATGGCCACAGTAAGTTTTTGTTTATGCGACCTGCAAGCTAGGAAGTACGCTTGCAGGAAGTTCAGGGAGGCTGGGCAACTTTTTTTTTCACAACGATCGCGCTGCTTCTCGTAGAAGCAGCTGATCATTGCGGGGGCTTAGATCAACGAATGGGAATGGATTTTCCCGTTCATTGATCTCCGGGCGAGCGGGCAGCGGCGTGCACGAGCGCGGGGGTGCGCAGACGAGCGAGGGAAGCGCGGACAGCGGTAGGAGCGGCGTCAGGTACGGATTTCTCCATCCCTTGGTGGTAACAGGGTGGAAAAAGGGACGGAGAAATCCATACCGCTGGGGGTAAAGTGGTTTAATAATTGTATATTTTCCTTTTACCGTATATAAAAATTAGTTCTAAAATACATTACAAAACTGGCAGGGGAAGCTAAGAGTCACCCATCTGCCGAGCCGAACTGTATGAACCTACTTCTGCTTTCTCTTGTTTGGCCACACATGCAGGTGGGTAATATCTAAACATTCTGACTTTGAAAGTGTATTCCTGGTTTCATACTGTGTTTGCAGATAGTTTCTTAACCTGTGTAAGGATTTTATCATTGTATTCACACAATACATCTCTTTACAGATGCCCAGTGCCAGACAGCTGGTTATTCTATTAAGGTGAGCAGAAATGTCACCGTCTATCCAGGCCTGTGTGTCACCATTCCATGCAACTTTACTGCTAACTATACAAATACATTCAGTGAATCCAGAGGAATATGGTATGAGAAGACTGGTAAACAAAGCGATGTAGCCAAAGACAAAAAAGTTGATGCAAGTAAAGCAAATTTCAATATCACTGGAAATCCGAATAATGGAGATTGTACTCTGACCATAACTGACGCCAAGAAGAATGATTCTGGGACTTACTACTTTCGATTTGAGGGGGGAAAAACTGTACTATATAGTTATATTAGTGAAGGCAGTATAAAACTGCATGTGACAGGTGAGTGTTTATCTGCATGCTGTATTCATAATGATCATTTCACATTCATGATGTATTCATACAATGCAATAGGATCTAGGATCTAAACAGATAAAACTCTCCTGGGAAAAAGCTCTCCACTGAATACATATGCATTTATAGTAACAACCCAAGACCAGGTACAAGATTTGGAAATAATGTGCTGTCAACAATTCTATAAAAACAAAGCTTTAATTTCAGCTGAACTCCAGTCAAAATGTCCTCTCTCCTCCAACAGATTAGCCACACTATTGTACATTGTAAGAACAATGTCTTGTTTTTTTTTAAGTGGCTGAAAGGGTTAACAGTTTTAGTTCCATTTTCACATGCAGGCTTCTCAGTCACTGCATTGTGTGGCTTGCACAGAGCTCTCCAGGCTGCCTTGGTCTCTCATCTCTTAAAGCAGAATTAAAGTCTGGCATAACATTCAATAAATACTTGTTTCTTTACTCTTTATTGCCTATCCAGTTGTCCTACCTGCTTTTTTCCCTAAAGAAGTCATCAGGGATATTGAGGACAATAAGTGCTACCCAGGGCTTCATCCAGCCCCAAAGCTCCCAGCATGTCCCTCGCCACGTGGTTCTGAGCATACTGCGCAGGCGCAGTAGTTCTGTGCCTACGCAGTCCGCTCCGGTCCACGTGGCGGTGATTGACAGCGCTGCTCGTGCAGGCGCTGTACAGGCCGACCTCCAGGTCAGCCTGATGTTATCGTCGGGGACCGGGAAGCTTCACAGGCGAAAGGCTCACCGCGGAGCTGCGGCGTGGGACATGCTGGGAGCTTGGGGCTGGATGAAGCCCCGGGTAAGTAGCACTTATTGTCCTCAATATCCCTGATGACTCCTTTAAGTAATGTCATCATTGTAAAAATCACATCTCACAACACCCCCTCCCCTCCCCGCCACATTGCATATATTTGTTATATCATGAAACTCTTAAAAGCTTTTCAGTGAGGAAAATTCGAGCCAGCAATGACAGTCAGCTATATAACTGATGACGTGCTCTGTTGCTTTGTGGGTGGCGGGGGGATGATGGAGCAGAGCATATGTGACGGCAGATGGGGGAGCGGTGTGTACAATGGAGTTGGCTGCTTGTGGAGCAGTGGTCGGGCACCGCTGTACACATGCATAACTATCAGCTGAGCCAGTCATAATAGCCTGTCTCAGACAATTTTGATCAAGCGCGTGTAAGAATCTTTAAACTCACTGAGCCTGATCCATTTGCCTTTTTTTTCTTTTGCTCCTTCTCCTTAAAGAAACTCTGTAACAAAATGTTCAGCCTTATTTCTTGTATCCTATAAGTTCCTATACCTGTTCTAATGTGATCTGGATTACTGCAGCCTTTTCTAGTTGCACTGTCTCTGTAATATATCTAATTTTCTTTTCTTTATCTAGCCTTGTCGAGCCAGGGAGGAATGTGCTGCCTCTGCTGTGATAGGGAGAAGTTATGCACACACCCCCACTCTCCCTGCAGGCTCTGTGTGCTTTGTTTATTTCTCACAGATAGAGCTCTCTGAGGGGGAAGGGAGCTGCCTGTCTCATGCTGAGAACTGTGAGAATCCCAGACTGGAGTGCAGATAATTCTCTATGTAATAAAAACTTGTAGTATACTGTAACATGAGAAATATTCAAACATCACTTCCTGGTTAGCGGCCATGTTTTTTGTTTGTAAACACTGCCTAAAACTGGCGATTAAAAGCCAGGATCGCGGTGGGGAGCTGCGGAAAAGGCAAAGAGGGGCCCAGGAGAACATAATGAATAGAATGGTATGCTTTTTATTGTAAGAATTTGAGAGTACAGATTTGCTTTAAGTTTTCTCCGAGGATATTCTGTTTAACCACTTCACCACTGAGGGGTTTTACCCCTTGAACACCAGAGCAATTTTCACCTTTCAGCGCTCCTTTTATTCATTCGTCTATAACTTTATTATTACTTATCGCAATGAAATGAACTATATCTTTTTATATTATATATTTTTTCGCCACCAATTAGGCTTTCTTTAGGTGGGACATTATGCCAAGAATTATTTTATTCTAAATGTGTTTTAATGGGAAAATAGGAAAAAATGTGGGAAAAAATTATCAGTTTTCAGCCATTATAGTTTTTAAATAATGCATGCTACTGTAATTAAAACCCATGAAATGTATTTGCCCATTTGTCCCGGTTATAAAACCATTTAAATTATGTCCCTATCACAATGTTTGGCGCCAATATTTTATTTGGAAATAAAGGTGCATTTTTTTCAGTTTTGAATCCATCCCTAATTACAAGCCCATAGTTTATAAAGTAACAGTGTTATACCCTCTTGACATAAATATTTAAAAAGTTCAGTCCCTAAGATAACTATTTATGTTTTTTTTAATTGTATTTTTTTTTTTTAATTACAAAAAAAAAAAAAAAATTGGGGAGTGTGGGAGGTAATGAGTTAATTTATTGTTTAAAACTAATGTATTTGTATATGTAAAATGCTTTAGGGTGTAGTTTTACTATTTGTAAAGTGAGTTTGTGTTCATGCGACCTGTAAGCGTCCGGAAGGATAGAAGCAGCAGATCATTGCGGGGGCTTAGATCAACGAACGGGAATGGATTTTCCCGTTCATTGATCTCCGGGCGAGCGGGCAGCGGCGTGCACGAGCGGCGGGAGCGCATGCATGAGCGGCGGGAGCGCGGACAGAGGGGGTAGAACGGGAGGTATGGATATCTCCGCGGGGGTAAAGTGGTTAAAATAACTTTTCAGCACTCTGAAATTGAAAAACTACCAAACATTAAGTGAAAAAGTACTATAAAAACTATTTTCTTGATTGCTGGTGGCTTAACCATTTCAGCCCACGGGTATTTTTCACCTTATGGACAAGAGGAATTTTCCCATTTCAGCGCTCCTCCTTTTCATTCCCCAATAACTTTATCACTACTTATCACAAATAAATGATCTATACCTTGTTTTTTCCACCACCAATTAGGCTTTCTTTGGGTGGTACATTATGTGTGAATTATTTAATTCTAAATTCATTTTACCAGAATAATTAAGAAAAAAAGTTAAAAAAATCATTTCACAGATTTTGGCCATTATAGTTTTAAAATACCACATGCTACCATAATTAAAATCCAAACATTTTATTTGCCCATTTGTCCCAGTTATTGCAATGTTAAAATTATATCCCTAGCATAATGTATGGTGACAATATTTTATTTGGAAATAAAGGTACATTTTTTTCAGTTTTACATCCATCGCTAATTTTTAACCCATAAATTTATAATAAAATGCCCTCTTGACATACATATTAATTTTTTTATTCCCTAAAGTCAGTAGGTGTAACTTTACTATTTGCCCACAAGATGTCCCCACTGAGCAAATCCCTATGTAGCATACAAGTACACTACATAGGAAATAATGTGTTACTTCTTTGTAACTAGGGAAGTGACGCAGGCTTCAATGGAAGCCTGCATCATGTGTGGCCTGCAGGGAGATTAATGAATGGGTACTTTGTTCCCATTTATAAATCTAACGATTGGCGGCGGTAGTCACCTGCACACACAGATATCCCCCTAAAATAGCTAAAACTAAAAACAAACTAAAAACTACTTTCAAAAATATTCAGCTTTGATATTAATGAGTTTTTTGGGTTCATTGAGAACATGGTTGTTGTTCAATAATAAATGATTCCTCAAAAATACTACTTGCCTAATAATTCTGCACTCCCTGTATTAAAAGAATAAACCCTGTTTTTGAACAAAAACAGTGTTTATTCTCGGTGGACATGTACGGATTAGCACAGGAGACTTTTGTCCCCTGGAACCAATCCCCCCACTAGCAGCAACATTGAGATCGCAGGCATTTGCCCTTACGATCACCTGCAAACCACCCCAAGCTGCAGGGACGTGACTATCGCGTCCCTGTGGCTGTAGCAGCTACCGCTGCGGACGTGAGGCTCACGTCCGTGTGGCATAAATGGTTAAAGTAACAAAAAAAAGTGTCCCTGTGGGTACTTACCTCAGGACGGAGAAGCCTCTGGATCCTATTGAGGCTTCCCCCATCCTCCTCCGTCCCACGGTGGTCTTCCTAGGCCTCTCTGAAGCCACAGCCAACAATTTGCCAAGCTGTGGGACAGGCGCAATAGCGTTTGCAATATTTACCTTCCCCGGCTCCAGCACAGGCACAGTAGTGGCTCTTGGCTCGGGATCAGTCGGAAATCTATATATATAAAATCGGATGTGTGTATGTGTGTGTGTGTGTGTGTGTGTGTGAAAACGGCTTAACCGATTTGAACAAAACTTGGTATACAGATCCCTTACTACCTGGGATGATATGTTCTGGGGGTCTCGCGGCCCCCCTGCACACGTGGGCGGAGCTACAAACAGCCAATCAGATTTCACCCATTCAAGTCAATGGAAAAAATGTAAAAGGCTGCCATTCTCACAGTAATCAAGCCAGAGTCCCCACACTTGGCACAGTTGGTCACTTGGTGACCCAGGTTACAAATCCAGATAAAGTGGGTGGAGCATAAAACAGCCAATCAAATTTCAGCCATTCATTTTAAATGGGAAAATGTAAACTGCAACCATTCTTAGACTGTTAATCGCAGGGTTCTCAAACTTGCCACACTTGGTCACTGGGTGAATGCGATTAAGATTCAAGAAAGTGGGTGGAGCCTACAACAGCCAATCAAAATTCACCTATTGATTTTCAAGGGGAATATTTAAACTGCTGCCATTCTTACAACTGTTAATGGCAAAGGCTTCAAACTTGCTACAGTCGGTCTTTGGGTGACTGGGGTTAAAATTCAAAAAAGGGGCGGGGCCACAAACAGCCAATCAGATTTCCTTGGTGGATAAACTGCTTCCATTCACACATTTTTGATGCCAGGAACCTGACAGCTCACAAACTTGCTCATTGAGTGACAAGGTTAAAAAAAAGTGGGCGGAGCCAAAAACAAATTTTACTAGGAAAATATAAACTGCAGCCATTCTTACACCGTTAATGGCAGTGTTCTCAAACTTTGCACAGTTGGTCACTGGGTGAATGAGATTAAGAATTTGGAAGGTAGGTGGAGCCTACAACAGCCAATAAAAATTCACCTTTCGGTTTTCAAAGGGAATATTTAAGCTGCTACCATTCTTATACTGTTAATAGCAGATGCCTCAAACCTGGTACAGTTGGTCACTGGGTGATTAGGGTTCAAATTCAGAAAGGGGACGGAGCCACAAACAGCCAATCACATTTGTTTATTTTTCAATGGGAATATACAAAGTATTGATACCAAGGGCCCCAAAGCTGATAAACTTGATAATTGAGTGACTGTATGCCAAAGTTAGAAAAAGTGTGCGGCGCCAACAACTTAATTTTTTACATGGCAGGGTTCCCAAACTTGACACAATTGGCCACTGGGTGACTGGGATGAATATTCAGAAATGTGGGTGGAGCCTAAAAACAGCCAATCAAAATTTACATATTGATTTTCAAGGGGGAACATTTACATTGCTACCATTCTTACACTGTTAATGGCAGAGTTCTCAAACCTGATACAGTCAGTTATTGGGTGACTGGGGTCTGAATTTACTAAAGTGGGTGGAGCCACAAACAGCCAATCTGATTTTTTTGATTGATTTCAGCCATTCTGTTATTGGCAGGGTTCTCAAACTTGACACAGTTGGCCACTGGGTGACTGGGACCAATATTCAGGAAAGTGGGTGGAGCCTACAGCAGCCAATCAAAATTAACCTTTTGATTTTCAAGGGGAATATTTACATTGCTCCTATTCATACACTCTTAATGGCAGAGCCCTTTAAATCTGGTACAGTCAGTCACTAGGAGACTGGGGTTTAAATTCTGAAAAGGGAGTGGGCCAAAACAGCCAATCAGATTTGTTTAATTTCAATGGTAAAATGCAACTTATATCAATAAGACCCCACTTATATCAATAAGACCCCACGGCTCATAAACTTGGTCATTGAGTGACTGTATGTCAAGGTTAGAAATAGTGGGCAGAGCCAAAAACAACTAACTTTTTACATGGGAAAATATAAATTGCAGCTATTCTTACACTGTTAATGGCAGGGTTCTCAAACTTGACACAGTTGGTCACTGGGGGACTAGGATTAATATTCGGAAAAAAAGGAGGTGGAGCCTACAAGAGTCAATCAAAATTCACCTATTGATTTTCAAGGGGAATATTGAAACTGCTGTCATTCTTGCACTGTTAACGGCAGAGGCCTCAAACCTGCTACAGTCGGTCATCAAGTGACTGGGGTTCAAATTCACTAAAGGGGTGGAGCCACAAACAGCCAATCAGATTTGCTTTTTTTGGATAAACTGCTTCCATTCAAACAATTTTGATGCCAGGAACCCAAAAGCTCACAAAATTGGTCATTGAGTAGTGACTGTGTGCAAGATTACAAAAAGTGAATGGAGTCAAAAACAGATTTTTCTGGGAAATTGTAAACTGCAGCCCTTCTTCGCTGTTAATGGCAGGGTTCTCAAACTTTGCACAGCTGGTTACTGGGTGACTGGGATTAATATTCAGAAAAGTGGGTGGAGCCTAAAAAAGCCAATCAAAATCACCTGTTGATTTTCAAGGGGAATATTAAAAATGCTACCATTCAAGCCTCAAACCTGGTACAGTTAGTCATTGGGGTTCAAATTAAGAAAAGGGGACAGAGCCACAAACAGTTTCATTTCTTGTGAAAATAGAAATTATTGATGCCAAGGACCCCAAAGCTCACAAACTTGGTCATTGAGTGACTGTATGTCCAGGTTACAAAAAGTAGGCGGAGCAAAAACCAAATTTCACTGGGAAAATGTAGACTGCGGGCCTTCTTACACTGTTAATGGCAGGGTTCCCAAACTTTGCCCAGATGGTCACTGGGTGACTGAGATTAATATTCAGGGAAGTGGGTGGAGCCTATAATAGCCAATCAAAATTCACCTGTTGATTTTCAAGGGGAATATTTAAATTGCTGCCATTTTTATACTGGTAATAGCAGATGCTGCAAACCTGCTACAGTTGGTCATTGGGTGACTGGGGTTCAAATGCTGGAGAGGGGCAGAGCCACAAACAGCCAATCTGATTTGCTTAATTTCTATGGGAATATACAAATTATTGATGCTAAAGACACCAAAGCTCACAAACTTGGTCATTGAGTGTTTGTGCGTTAGGGTTAGAAGAAGTGGGCGGAACCAACACAAGTCAAATACATACCCGGGCAACGCCGGGCAATCAGTGGGTGGAGACAAATACAAATTTCACTGGGAAAATGTAAACTGCAGCCATTCTTACACTGTTAATGGGAGGGTTCTTAAACTTTGCACAGTTGGTCACTCAGTGACTGGGATTAATATTCAGAAAAGTGGGTGGAGCCTACAAAAGTGTATTAAGCTTCACCTATTGCTTTTCAAGGGAATATTTAATTGCTACCATTCTTGCACTGTTAATGTCCCAGGCCTCAAACCTGGTACAGTTGGTCATTGGGTGACTGGGGTTCAAATTCAGAAAAGGGGTGGAGCCACACACAGCCAATCAGATTTTTTAATTTTAATGCAAATTATTGATGCCAAAGACTACAAAGCTCACAAACTTGGTCATTGAGTAATTGTGTGTTAAAGTTAGAAAAAGTGGGTGGAGCCGACACCAGCCAAATACATACCCGGGCAACGCCGGGCAATCAGCTAGTAGTCCATAATAATGAAAAAAAAATAAAAAAATAAATTTAAATAAATCCCAGTCGGGTCCGCTCTACTGCGCAGGCACAGGTGACTACTACTGATTATGCTTAGTGCTGCTCAGATACCCCTTTTCAAAATCCGGATTGGATCCGAATCCGGATACCCAGATATCCGATCCGGGTCGGATATCTGATTTCAACATTTTCCAAACCGAATCCGAATTGGATATCCGACCTCAGTATCTGGGGTATTCGGGCGGATTCGGATATGTGGATAGAAAAACTGGAAGTGGTCTTTAAATTGCTTTAAAAATGTTTTTTAGGGTAAGTGAGGAAGGTAGCATAATTATTTTTTAAAGGGAAACACTAATTGATGATGAGGGGACTTAAAATCCAATGTCAATTAACATCAGGACTAGGTTCCAGACAGCGGTCGTGCAGCCCACATTGTGTCCAAAGTCCAACCGCACAACTGGGACATTCAGCTCAGACACCTCCAAAAATTAAGCAGCAATTGTGTTTTGGGTTAAATATACGTGGTATCAGCACAGCAGCAGTTGCCTGTGGCACTCTGACGGTGAGAGCAGCAAAGGCAGCAGGAGCAGGGCAATGCAGTAGCAGCAGCAGGTGTAATGTCTGCCAGGAGCATGCCGCACGTGGCACTTGGCAGTGGCACATGGCACGGGGAACTTGGCATGTGGCACTTTGCACTTGGCACGTGGCACTTTGCACGTGGCACTTTGCAGGTGACACGTGCCAAGTGCCACCTGCCATGTGCAAAGTGGCACGTGCCAAGTGCAAAGTGCTAAGTGCAAAGTGCCAAGTGCCACGTTACAAGTGCCAAGTTCCAAGGGCCAAGTGCCACGTGCCGAGTGAGAGTCAGACAGCAGAGGAGAAGACACTAACTGTCACACTGGCACTGCTCAGCAGCACAGCAGTTCTGTAGTAAGCTAACACAGTAGTACTACTACTCTAACAACTACTAGCACTGACTGCAGTACTACAGTACTAACTACACAATAACACAGTAATCCTATTCCCTAATCCCTAACCTATACTGTAGCTAGCTAAGGCTAATAGCTGGCCAGCAGGCAGCAGCTGGCCTGGTCTGTGCACAGCATACACACAGACACATAGCAGATGCAGTAGCCCTGCAGCACATACTCTGACTGTCACACAATGGAAATCAAGCTAATTAACAATATAACAATAGTGTAGTGATAATGAAGGGGTTAATCACTGAAAAGCTTTAGGTTTATCACTGTGTACAGCACTTGCTAGGCCAGCAGCACTGGAGCATGTCTCTCAGTGAGCATTCACAAGCTAGGACGATATTTCTCATCATGGCAGCCCTCCTTATTATACAGGGGGGTTGGCCAGGGTTCCTTTCTGTGATTGGGTGCCAGGGCTTAGGCTGTGAGGCCTCTGATTGGCTCAATGATGTCCTGGATGTCATCTCCTTAGTTACAGTATCTCAATAGTCGGATTTTTGCGGATATCCGGATTGCCTGTCAACTATCTGTAGATAGCTATCTGAATCCGAATCAGATAGCTGAAAAAAAGGTCGGATATCCGGGTTACTCGAATATCCGGAATCTGGATGAGCAGCACTGATTATGCTTAAAAAGAAATAAATGCACTTATATAAGTTGCACAGAACCAGGTATAGTTACCAGCCCATGGAGGACACAGTACAAGAAAAAGTTGATGATGGATTTCAACACACAACTTTATTTCACAACATGACCTGAGAGTTATACAGTATCTCTAATCCCCCACCCCAGTGAGCAGTATTCAAGTCAGAAACCATAAACGAGCCATGCATACCATGCATAATTACGGATGCTCATTCAGTTTCCATGACATTTACCACCGGAAATCGCACAAAATCCACAGAAATCTGATTCACCGCAAGTAGGTAATTTTATCCCAATCACAAAACCCGAAAGCATTGGACCAAGCAGAGAATGCAGATTTTTTTCTGCAAAAAAATCGGATTGCAGCAGTAATTTTAGACTAATCATGAGACTTGGATGCTACTGAGTATATCCAAGTCTTGTGATTGGCCTAAATTTTCTATCGTATTCCGATAACCAATGTAAAATTCTGCATTCTCTGTCCACTCGGAACTATTTGGCCAATCAGGGAAAGCAAAATATGTTAAAAAAAGACTCCTCAGAAATGGGAAATCTGCAGAAACGGTGATTGGCATTGGTGGAAATCAGAATTTTAGCTGAATCAGAAATCGGCATTTCCAAACATGCCCCATGCATATTACATTGCTTTAGGTACTACCTAAAAAATACTGATTAAGTTTAGAGTATCAATTACAAAAGTGGTCACTCAATTTTTACATCAAATAAAATGCATCCTCAGATGGATGCTGCATTGGCTCAGTGTTCAGTAGTGGGGATGAGCAGGTGATGTAGTGAAAATAAAATGTTTGATTTGCGAACGCAAATTTACCGCAAATGTAGACTTAAATGCCAGGCGAATGGCTGCCGACTTTAGCGGTTAATAGCAAAGCCCCCTTATGTGCTAGAAACACAAAAGTTGCAGGGTATGCGGAGGAAGACAGTGAGTACAAGAGTATGCTAACAAAAAACTCTTGAGCTCTTAATGTTGCCCCGTCCTATCCACTGGCAATAAACCCTTTATAAGGAATAAATATTAGTAAAGGACTAGGGTCATCAACACAAAATATACATTTTCAAAAACACAGAAAAAAGTAGTCCCTCTTTTTCATACCATATGAATAACCCAGATTCCACAACTGCAGTAGTACCTTAGAAATAATCTTTATTAACCTCCCTGGCGGTATATTAAAAACCGCCAGGGGGCAGCGCTGCCGTTTTTTTTTTTTTTTTTAAATCATGTAGCGAGCCTAGGGCTCGCTACATGATAGCTGCTGCTCAGCGGCATCCCCCCAGCCCCTCCGATCGCCTCCGGTGATAGGCGATCAGGAAATCCCGTTCAAAGAACGGGATTTCCTGGAGGGCTTCCCCCGTCGCCATGGCGACGGGGCGGGATGACGTCACCGACGTCATGGACGTCGTGACGTCTAAGGGAGTCCTGATTCACCCCTTAGCGCTGCCTGGCGCTGATAGGCCAGGCAGCGCAGGGGTGTAGGGGGGGGGGGGCTCTACGGCGGCACGGATAGCGGCGATCGAGCGCGGGGCGGCGGCAATCGGTGTGCTGGCGCAGCTAGCAAAGTGCTAGCCACGTCCAGCAAAAAAATTACGGAAATCGGCCCAGCAGGGCCTGAGAAAACCTCCTGCGCGGCTTACCCCGAACTACGTTCGGGGTTACCGCCAAGGAGGTTAACAACAACACATGATTAAAAACAATTAAAAAACACCATAATCCCCCAGGCCCATGATTATCCAATTAATAGAAACAATCAGTAATGATATAATTGATCAATAATTCCTGCTGGGCTCATGTTCTCATTCACAGGCTCAGCAGCATATTGCTCCAATAATATATCTCCCACCAGCAATTGCTAAATAACGGTATGCAATATGGTGAGACATTGGGTCAATAACTGCTGCTGATCCTGGAACAGTTAATAAAGTGCATCCATATGTAAATGACAAATATAGAAAAATATGTGTTAATCTGGAATAAAAAACTTGCAAATATGCAAATAAGGTGCTAGTGCCTCAAATTCATCAATAGGTAAATCCTATAAGTAATAGTAAGCAAGATATGCTTCAAGCAAAGTAAAACGTCAATAATAGTTAGCAGGATATGCTTCAAACAAAGTAAAGTGTCAGTGCATAGAGATCAAATAGGGACTGCGTCAGAAATAAAGTAACCACACCAAAAGAAACTGAAATCAGACCATCGTGCAATAACGGAAGCCACAACCAAGCCAGAACTAGAGTGCAGGAATACAAAAAGATGACAACAACAGACTAGACCAGCGTGCTACACAAGACAAAATAAAGATATTAGACCATATCAAGAAAAAGTACAGCGCAGAGCTTACCAGCAGTATAAGGGTGAATAGAGCCGTGGGGTTCAGCGATCCTACCGGTTCCGCCGAAGCTTCCTCAGGCATGCTGACTATCCTCATGGTCGCTGATTAAATACTAAACTTCCGCCTATGTATGCGGGCGCGTCATCGGCGTGACCCGGCATGCTGTCGCCATAGTGACCGCACAGCCGCGTCCGTCCCTAAAACTAAGCAAGCTGCTGCATTCCAAACTAACTCTAAACGTGCAGCAGAGCAAACGAGCGGTCTCGCTAGAGACATCTAGTGACCTAAAATTAAGATAATGAAAGGGAAACAGAAGAGAAGAGGGAAAATTGTGCATTTAGGACATTGAGGACATCTTGTGGAGGAATCAGAGATAACACTTACAAGTCTATTCAAGGTATAATGCATTAACAGTCTGCAACTTCAGAAATATACATGTGTCACAAATCTTTAACAAAAGTTTCTACAGCAAGGATTCTCCTCCAACCTCACATATATTAATCTCTCAAAATTTACAATACAAAGCTAACAGAAAATATTAATAAATAATAACAAGGATGGAGTAAGATGCAAGTTTCCATATATAATGGGTGATTTTTTGGGTAGTTTTTCTTCCCCATCTCTGTATC
The DNA here is from genome assembly GCF_040937935.1 of Hyperolius riggenbachi. NCBI lineage: Eukaryota > Metazoa > Chordata > Amphibia > Anura > Hyperoliidae > Hyperolius > Hyperolius riggenbachi. The sequence goes on along the minus strand of NC_090651.1, from coordinate 346,549,076 downwards.
ACAATCTCCCTAGTCACAGGTCCAGCTATCTTCCACATGATTTCTGTCACTCCACAGTGAACCTCAATGGACCAACATCACTGTTACCGTATACTGTAAGGAAACAAAAACATAACTCCTCTAAGTATTCATCTTTTCAACTGCATATTCAACTCTAGATCTCAGAAGTGTCTTCCACCTACTTGAGGTATAGTCCAAGTCAGAGCTTCTTACCTCAAGGTCTTAAGAAAGGGAGGCCTCCACATCATTATAAAGATAGTGGATACTGAGACAAGCACTCATTCCTAGACGTTACAAAAAAGTCAGACCCCCTCACCTTGGGGTCTTATACTGGTAGGTTGCGATAGAAGATAGTCAGACCTCCTCACCTTAAAGCAGTAGGATCAGCCACTTTTATAGTATGGCTCACTGAACCCGGGTTCAATCCCTGTGGCAGCTCTTACCTTGAGCTACCCAGGTGATATACATGTTTGCTATTATAGCTGTTTACTGTGATATTTACCAGTGATATGAGGTGCCCTCTTGGTTTTTAGATGTTTTTAACCTTCCTTCTATGGTGCTTTATTACATATATTCAAATAAATTGTTATATCTTTTCAAATTGATGGTGTGGTGCTATATATGGTCATATTCCTCGCTCTATGATACTGCTATTTGTGACTAAGCACACACTTATTTTTCACAGTGTTGCTGGAACATTTATCTGCTACAGTAGGATCAGCCATACTATGCCAGGGAAAAAAAACACATATATAATTAGATAAATACGGTACAATACCCTACTGCTACTGATCTACTTACATAACTCATGTATTATACTGTCCACGTTTTGATTTCAGTGAATGTTATATAGTATATGATGAGAATTCTGTTCCTGGTGGGGGCCATGTCTTTTGCCCACTGTTAAGGCTAACTCGTGATGTCATTTCTGCCCTTTTCCTTTTTTTCTTGTCTCCTCCAATCGCTTAGTCACCTCGGCGGAACATTCCCCCTGACATGTACACCTGGAAGTATGGATAAATGGAAAATCTATGGATTAAAAAGATTACATCTTGACATTAGAGGGGGCAACAATATAACCAAACTATTACAGCTGGAACTACAATGGATCCACTGACTAGGTACAGTGGATCCGGGTCAATCCGGATTTTGAAAAGGGGTATCACTGCAGCACTGACAAGGAGGAGTATACCTGTGGGAATTTTTGAGGTTGAGGCGGAACTGCTCGACCTTGGAAGCTTTTGAAACAGAAGCCGAAAAACTTTCAAATAGATTTCGACAAAGAGGTTATCCTAACTAATATATCAGGCAGGCCAGGAGAAGGGCTAGATTTGCAAACAGAGAGACTCTATTACAAACATCAAAAACTAAGATGAGTAAAACGAGAAATAGTGAAACGGTGAGGTTGATAACGAAGTATAATGATGGATGGAATGAAATTTAGAACATCATGCAAACCCATTGGAGGTTATTGCAGAGTGATCCAATTATCAAACAGCACATAACAAAGAGGGCTTCTTTAACAGAGAAAACAGCACCAACATTGCGGGACTGGAATTTGGATGAGCAGCACTGCTCCTTGTTGACGGTGTTTGGTAGGAAGAATAGTGTAACAGGCTGTTGACAGCAGCAGATTTCCAAAATAGAGTGGTGTTCAGCTGTCCATCTTCATCTTTAGTGATACATAGATCCAAAAAGTTCACTGTTGTATGAGAGACATCGAACGTGAGGAATATGTTCAAATTGTTTGAATTCAATAAACCAATAAATTGTTGTAAATCATCTTGAGATCCTTGCCAAAGTATGAGGATGTTGTCTATGAAATGATGCCACCCCACAATCGTTCCAGAGATGACACCCACACACATTCCCTCTCCCACCACCCCAAGAATAGGTTGGCCACTGTAGGGGCGCATTTAGCGCCCATGGCTACGCCACTTATCTGAAGATAATAAGCATTGTTGAAGAGGAAAAAGTTATTTTTCAGTACAAATTCAAGAAGTTTAAGTATCCAAAGATTTCTCTTACGGTTCTCTGTTGCTTCCATATCTTAAAAATACTTAACAGCCTGAATGCCATGATCATGTGAGATATTTGAGTATAGGCTTTCTACACCACATGTAGCCAAAATGTCACCTGCATCTAGTTGTACATCCTGAATCTTTACCATCTGTAACATCTAGGAATGAGTGCTTGTCTCAGTGTGCACTATCTTTATAATGATGTGGAGGCCTCCCTTCCTTAAGACCTTGAGGTAAGGAGGTCTGACTTGGTCTATACCTCAAGTAGGTGGAAGACACTTCTGAGATCTAGAGTTGAATATGCAGTTGAAAAAATGAATACTTAGAGGAGTTATGTTTTTGTTTCCTTACAGTATACGGTAACGGTGATGTTGGTCCCGTGAGGTTCACTGTGGAGTGACAGAAATCATGTGGAAGATAGCTGGACCTGTGACTAGGGAGATTGTTTGTGATACAGAGATGGGGGAAGAAAAACTACCCCAAAAATGACCCATTATATATGGAAACTTGCATCTTACTCCATCCTTGTTATTATTTATTATTATTTTCTGTTAGCTTTGTATTGTAAATTTTGAGAGGTTAATATATGTGAGGTTGGAGGAGAATCCTTGCTGTAGAAATTTGTGTTAAAGATTTGTGACACATGTATATTTCTGAAGTTGCAGACTGTTAATGCATTATACCTTGAATAGCTCTGCTGCACGTTTAGAGTTAGTTTGGAATGCAGCAGCTTCCTTAGTTTTAGGGGCGGACACGGCTGTGTGGTCGCTATGGCGACGGCACGCCGGGTCACGCTGATGACACGGCCGCATGCATAGGCGAAAGTTTTGTATTTAATCAGCGACCATGAGGATAGTCAGCATCCCTGAGGCAGCTTCGGCGGAACCGGTAGGATCGCTGAACCCCACGGCTCTATTCACCCTTATACTGCTGGTAAGCTTTTACTTTTCTTTATATGGTCTAATATCTTTATTTTGTCTTGTGTAACACGCTGGTCTGGTCTTCACACTTCTGTTGTTGTCATCTTTTTTCATTCCTACACTCTAGTCCTGGCTTGGTTGCGGCTTCCGTTATTGCACGATGGTCTGATTTCAGTTTCTTTTGGTGTGGGTACTTTATTTCTGACGCAGTCGCTATTTGGGACTCTGATCTCTATGCACTGACACTTTACTTTGCTTGAAGCATATCCTGCTCACTATTATTGACATTTTACTTTGCTTGAAGCATATCTTGCTTACTATTACTTATAGGATTTACATATTGATGAATTTAAGGCACTAGCACCTTATTTGCATATTTGCACAATTTTTTATTCCAGATCAGCACATATTTTTCTATATTTGTCATTTACATATGGATGCACTTTATTAACTGTTCCAGGATCAGCAGCAGTTCTTGACCCAATGTCCCACCATATTACTTACTGTTATTTAGCAATTGCTGGTGGGAGATATATTATTGGAGCAATATGCTGCTGAGCCTGTGAATGAGAACATGAGCCCAGCAGGAATTATTGATCAATTGTATCATTACTGATTGTTTCTATTAATTGGATAATCATGGGCCTGGGGGATTATGGTGTTTTTTAATTGTTTTTAATCATGTGATGTTGTTAATAAAGACTAATTCTAAGGTACTACTATTGTGGAAACTGGGTTATTCATATGGTATGAAAAAGAGGGACTACTTTTTTTTCTGTGGTTTTGAAATGGGTACAAGAGTAAACATTTTTCTCAAAAAGACCTTATAGTTTTTGAAAAAAAATCGAATTTAAAGTTCTCGTTCGGGAAATGTTTCAACGGGCAGCGACTTTAGCGGTTAATAGCAAAGCCCCCTTACGTGCTAGAAAATTGTATTTTTTTTTCATAAAGACCTTATAGTTTTTGAGAAAATCAATGTTAAAGTTAGAGGAAAAGAGTAGCAAAGTTACGGCGGTAAAATGACAAATAATGTATTAACATGTATATAAATGTATTTATTTATTTTTTATATACATGTTCAGAGTGTGGGAAGCATTGAAGAAAATTACGTAGGTTTCCCCCTCTCGAGCCTCTTTAATCCCTTGTCCTCCATGCAGGCTGGGATAGCCAGAATGTGGAGCCCTGGCAGCTTGGGGCTTTGCACCCTGAACTATACCAGCCCACATGGTCCATGGTATGAGGGGGCTCTGGAGGAGAGGGGCAGCCAAGCCTCCCTCTCTCCCCCAGAGCTCTTGTCAATCTGGTGCCCCAGTAGGAGATATGGCCGCCGACGTCCTGTGGGGGAATTCATGGTGGCATCTGGGAGTCCGCTTTAAAAGGGGGATCCCAGATGCCGACCCCTCCCCAGGAGAAATTAGTATAGGCGTACATAGTACCCCTTGCCCATTTCCACAAAGAGTTAAATGAAATAAAAACTCAACACTGAAAAAGTCCTTTATTTTTCTTAATTAACCCATGTTCGCCAGGAACTGTCCGCTGGTGAACTGTTCAAGCCATCTCTATGGATGAGCAGGAAAAATTCCAAGAACTGATTTTGCAGAAAATTTGGCTAATATTTGCTTAGCGAAAATTTTGTGAAATTACAGCCAAAATCCTCTTGATAATTGCATTGCAGTCTATGAGGCTGATTTTGATGGTTGATTTCAAAGCCCCCAAACATGCTAATTTTAGGAAGTAGATTAATGCTAAACAACAGAACATGTCCAAAAAAATTTTTTCAAAAATACCTTATAGTTTTTTTTAGAGAAATTATTTTAAAATTTACAGGGGAAAACACATTTAAAACCCAGTGCAATATCATACTGAATCAGATTTTAGCTCATTATAAAGGCCTCATATTTGCTATTGTCACCAGATTTGCTATGTCTCAGTGGAAACATGTCAAAAATGTTTGTTTGATTTTTAAAGTCCTTGTAGCCAGGGCTGCTCAAATCCGATCTGGGAGACATCCCGATAGTTGCTATCCGGATATCTCCCAGTAAACCTGTGCGGGGTGGGCGGGGGGGTCAATCTTACCTGTCAGACTTCTTCGTCCGTCCATCGGTGCCTCCCACGATGTGCTCCACGCGCGTCACATGATTACAAACACATCCTCCTTCAACCCGGAAGGAGGAAGTGTTTGTAATCACGTGACCGCCACTTGGACCACACCGTGGGAGGCGCCTTGGGACGGACCGAAGAAAATGTCAGACAAGTAAGATTGACCCCCCCCCCACCCAGGTTTACTGGGAGATATCCGGATAGAACTATCCGGATGTCTCCCCGATCGGGCTTGTAGTGTTTAAGAATAATCAATTATTAAATTAAAATGTAGACACACATTTAAAGTATACCTGTGAGATATAAAAGTGTTATTAAGGGGTACTCCTCAGGAGGGGAAGCCTCAGGATCCTCTGTAGTCTCATTCCAGTGTTTGGACCCCAGAAAAGTGGCGTCCCTGAATATGCATGCTAGCTCTTGGGCTCTGGTGGAAATAGCTGAGCCCGATCAGTCCTTGCTACTGTGCAGGCACAGACTGCTTGCACTTGCGAGTAGCCCGGACCCGATCCAGCTCAACCATTTCTAAACTCCAAATAAAGCCAACCGGGACGGAGCTTACCTGCATAAAACAGGAGTGGACAAGCACTGACAAGCTGATTTTCGGGGGTCCCACTACTGGAACAAAATTAGTGAGGAGGACAAGGGAAGCCTCTTTTGGACCCAGAGGCTTTGCCCTAACAAGGTGAGTACCCCATAGGGGCACAGGTCCCCTTTAAAAACAGTGCAGTGTTGGATTGCAGCAACTTCAGTCTCATTAATTTTGCTATGCTTTAATCTGTAAGGGCCTGAACGCATTAGCATGCTTCTGTCTGCTTCCAGCAACTCAGCAATTTAGACACTGATACGCATTGCTGAAAGTGGACCGAACAGCACTAATGTGTTCAGGCCCTAAGGCAGCGTTCACATCTATCCTTCCAAATTCCAAATGCGTTTTTCCACCTTTTTTTCACATGAATGTCCATTTTAATATGGTTTTCTCTGTAGTTTTGTGTTTTTGTACATGTCTGTATGCACATTTTTTTGGATTGTGTTTTTTCTCTGCATATTAATTAACCTCCCTGGCAATATGATTATTTCCGGATTTTGGGGTCTAAAAGCGATGCAATTGCTTTGCAGGCTTTTAGACCCTAAAACCGGGAAATAAATTATTTTGCTAGATAGCCTGCAGTAGCCTCTGTGCTTACTCACCTCCCTGGGATCCAGCGCTGCAGTTCTCCCTCTGTCCTCCAGGGGGTGATGTAACCCTATAATGAGATCGCCGGCTGTCGTCATGACTACAAACAGTGATCTCACCCAAGGGACGCAGAGACTTCAAGGACAGGAAAAAGAATGGCTGCCTGCATCTGGATCCTGGGGGAGCTGAGTTAAAATGCCCGCTGCGCGATATACTCTACATAAGCCTCCCTGTGACTTCTTAGCGGTAACCCCGAGTCAGGCTCGAGTTACTTCACCTGGCTTCTTTTTTTCCACCCTGAGCCTGACTCGGGGTTACCGCTAAGAAGTTACATTTTTTTCCAACAATTAATTTTTATTGAAAATCTTTTACAATACATATGAAATACAAGGACAGGGTCATACAACTCATATACAGTACAGTACGAATATTGGTCGGACTTTGAGATAATATTGCATATTGACAAAGAGTCATGACACGTAGGCTCCCTGCACACTGCAAATCCATTTGCGATTCCGTTTCCGATTCCAATTTTCCCTGAATGCAATCAACAGAAAAATGGATGAAAAAATGCACCATGCAGTAACGATTAAAAATCAGAATCGGATGTAAAAATTAATTAAAAATCGGAATCGTGTGCAGGGAGCCTAATACTTTGATTAATAACATAAAGTAAATTGCTAGCACAGAATGATGGATCCATTAAGCAAAAATGTATACAGGACTACAACGAGACCCAACTTTGACTCTCAATTTGCATGACCACTCTGGGGAGAGAGGGCAAAGGAGGATATCATCTCAAAACAAAACAAAAAAGACAAACCTAACAAGAACCGGAACATAGTTCTGTCCAAGGCGCTAAGAAGTTAAGTTAATTTACAATATTCATATTGCATCTGAACTTTCACAAAACTGATTTTTTTTTGCATTTCCACGGACGTGCATAAAACCTGAATCACACACAGATCTCCAGAGCTGTTTTATAAAACTAAGCAAGCATAAAATGCACTAAAAATACAAAAACACAGGACAAATGCTATGCCATTGAAATGCATTAGATGTGCATGCGACGAACATAAAATTGTAAAAACAAATAATGTACACAAATTCTGATAAATGTGAACGGAGCCCTAAATGTTTTTTCTCCTGAAACAATTGGTAAGACTGGGTTCACACTAGCAAGATTTGTGATTCAAAAACACATGAAAAATTCACATAATGTTTCCCTATAGAGATCCACAGATGTGTTTTTCACCTGTTGTGAAAAAAGCAAAAACAAACCTCTGTTACTTTTTCTCACACACTGCTTGTGGTTCCTGTTGCCAACCAGGGCCAGGCAGAGGTTGGGTTGGATTATAGTCTCTAGCCTTTGGACAAGGCAGAGGTTGGATTGGATTATAGTCTCTAGCCTTTGGACACAGAACACCGAGGGCACTGAGCCTGACTTATATCCTCCGTCCCTCTCTTTAGGTTGCCAACCTTGTTACTGTGCTCCCCCCATCTTCAAGACGAGTATTACAAGAGACACTCACTTCCTTCAGGCTCTGGGCTCCAGCCACTAGAGTTACAGGTCCGGTCTGTCTTCTCTGCAGTACCACTCCATGCTCTAGTTGCCGATCTGAGAATCAGGAACTATCAGGCTCTGCAGAGAAGACAGGCCAGAGCCAGACCTCTAGTGGCCCAGAGACTGGAGGTGAGTGTCAACTGTAATCCTTGCCCGCTACTGTAATCCTCATCCCCCCAAAAAGGCTCCCTAATATGGGGCCTCTTTTGGGGTGGGTTCACTTTGGAGTGTCTTCTTCTGATAACTGGAAAACCTTTTCCCCATCCTTTTGTCAGCAGTCAACTAGAGGCTTCAGTTCTTCTGCCCGGAAAAATTTCCGCATCCCCCTTGTACTTCCGCTTAGTGAGAAGTACAAGGAGGGAAAATAAAAATGAAGGTGGCCATCTTGTGGCCAAATAGTAAAACTACATCTACATATTTTTTACATTACAATTTACACATATAACAACATTACAAATTTACTGTTTATGTTCCACACCAAAATATTACCCAAATAAAATTTTTAATGGAAAAAAAAATTACAAAAAAAAGACATAGTTACCTAAGGGTCTGAACTTTTTAAATATGCATTTTAAGGGGGGTATACTACAAACAATTTTTAAATTATAAGCTTGTAAATAGTGATGGACACAAAAACGGAAACAATGCCCCTTTATTTCAAAATAAAATATTGGTGCCATACATTGTGATAGGGACAAAATTTAAATGGTAGAATAACCGAGACAAACGGGCAAATAAAATACATAGGTTTTAATTATGGTAGCGTGGATTATTTTAAAGCTATAATGGCCGAAAACAGAAATAATGAATTTTTTCCATTTTTTTCTTATTAATCATGTTAAAATGCATTTATAAATAAATAATTCTTAGCAAAATGTACCACCCAAAGAAAGCCTAATTAGTGGTGGAAAAAACAAGATATAGATCAATAAATTGTGATAAGTAGTGATAAAGTTATTAGCGAATGAATGGGAGGTGAAAATTGCTCTGATTAAGGTGAAAAAAATCCACGGGTTGAAATTTAAAGTACATACGGTATTTCATTTAGCATTGCACTGATTTTTAATTGTGTTTTCCCCTTTCAATTTTAAAATGGATTTTTTTCAAAGAAACAAGATGTTTAAAAAAAACAAAAACATTTTTTATCGTGTTACCACTTTTGACTCTGACTTACGTAACAAATATAGTAACGATAGAAAATATGGGGCTTTAACGTTAGCCAAAATCTACTTCACTATGACATTGCACTGTTTTTTAAATGTGAGACTGTGCGATGGGTTCAGTTTCAGAGTATTATGTTGCCTACATGGTTTGGCCACATGATGGGGTTGTTTAAAAAATGATGGAGACCACTGAAGCAGATAAATAATCTTCAAAGCAGCCTTGATTATTTAAAAAAAACTTTTGCTATTAGCAGTGGCATAGCTAGAGATCATGGGGCCCCATAGCAAAACTTTAATGGGGCCCTCAGATGTATGCACTGCGACCTGCATTTTACATTCTCATGCATTCTCATGCAATCAGCACTGCACATAGTTCATGGGCACTGAAGGATGGAGAAACACATGAAAGTTAATGGTGAATACATTAAGTACACCTGGCCCCCCCCCCTGTGCTCCAGGGCCCCATAGCAGCTGCTGCTATGGCTATCGCTATGCCCCTGGCTATAAGGTAGTGTTGGGCGAACAATGTTCGCCACTGTTCGGGTTCTGCAGAACATCACCCTGTTCAGGTGATGTTCAAACCGTTCAAACCGGTCACGTGGTTCGGACCCGAACGCGCTCTGATTGGTCGAACGGGTCACGTGGTTTGGGTAAATAAATACCCGATCCACGTCATTTCTCCGCCATTTGTCTGTGGATTTAGCTTTGGGTAGGCAGGCAGGGTAGTTCTCTCTCCAGCCAGGCTAGCCAGGGTCCCCCAGTCATTGTGTCGCTGCTGGGAACAGTAGTACACCGCTCACCCACACTATATAGCATTGTGTTTACTGCCACTCTGTGTACACCGCTCACCCACCACTGTATAGCATTGTGTTTACTGCCACTCTGTGTCTCTGCTGGGAACAGTAGTACACCGCTCACCCGCCACTGTATAGCATTGTGCTCTGTGTCGCTGCAGGGAATGGTAGTACACCGCTCACCCACCACTGTTTAGCATTGTGCTCTGTGTCGCTGCTGGGAATAGTAGTACACCGCTCACCCGCCACTGTGTAGCATTGTGCTCTGTGTCGCTGCAGGGAATAGTAGTACACCGCTCACACATCACTGTATAGCATTGTGCTCTGTGTCGCTGCTGGGAATAGTAGTACACCGCTCACCCACCACTGTATAGCATTGTGCTCTGTGTCGCTGCTGGGAACAGTAGTACACCGCTCACCCACCACTGTATAGCATTGTGCTCTGTGTCGCTGCTGGGAACAGTAGTACACCGCTCACTCACCACTGTATAGCATTGTGCTCTGTTTCGCTGCTGGGAATAGTAGTACACCGCTCACCCACCACTGTATAGCATTGTGCTCTGTGTCGCTGCTGGGAATAGTAGTACACCGCTCACCCACCACTGTATAGCATTGTGCTCTGTGTTGCTGCTGGGAATAGTAGTACACCGCTCGCCCACCACTGTATAGCATTGTGCTCTGTGTCGCTGCTAGGAATAGTAGTACACCGCTCACCCACCACTGTATAGCATTGTGCTCTGTGTCGCTGCTGGGAATAGTAGTACACCGCTCACCCACCACTGTATAGCATTGTGCTCTGTGTCGCTGCTGGGAATAGTAGTACAGCGCTCACCCACCACTGTATAGCATTTCTGTACTGCCACTGTACTGCTGCCAGTCAGCGTGTACTTTAAGGATAAGTGAAATGAAGAAGAAATCCTGTGAAAGAGGGAGGGGCAAGGGAAGAGGTGTTTCCCCTGACGGTTCACGTACAGGCCACAGTGGAGCACCGAAGAAAACTCACTTAATACCGCCCATGTTGTCCAGGAAATCAACCCTCACAAATCCAAAAGAACAGGACCAGATAATTAATTGGATGACCTCTCAAGCGTCCAGCAGTGGGTTAAGCAGCACCAGCACATCACGCACGAGGTCCGAGTCCTCAGCCAGTTACAAGGAGCCAGTGGGCACAAAGCTGACACAACCAGCAGCGACACCACGCACACAACTGCCAAATAACCAGTCCAAAGAATTTCCTCAGGACACAATGGGGTATTCGCAGGAGCTATTCCCAGCCCAACAAACTTCCACCTTTCAAAGGTCAATGGAACAGCCAGAAATGTTGTGCCCGGATTCACAACCATTTACTGTGGGAAATGCACCGCGCACTGAAATGCAAGGCGAGTCCGAGGAGGACTCGGAAACCCAAATCCCAGAGCAAGTTGGGCAGGAGGGGTTTCAATTGCAGGAGGTCGCCCGAGAAGATCTGGAAGACGACGTTGGAGTGAGCTGCGCAGAGGTTGTTCTGGGGAGCTCTACTCCACGGCGGCGGCCTACAATCACATATGACGAGTTTGAGGAGATGGAAGAGAAGGGTTTGGACAATGTGGACACAGACCCAGATTTTGTATGTGAAGGAGAACATCGCCGTCGTAGCAGCACAGATGAGTCTGTTGAAGAACCCACTGCTGCACGAGTTCGCCTTGTGCCACAAGGTAGGCGGCGCGAAATTTCAGGCACCACAAGCGTGGAAGTTCAAGTGAGACGCAAAAGAGGCGCAAACAGAAATCGCCAGCAAGGCAGGTGCTCCAAAGTCTGGCCTTTCTTTGAAGACTGCAGTGAGGATGGTACCATGGTGATTTGCAAGGTGTGCAAGACCCGCCTGAGCAGGGGGAAAAATATTAACAACCTCTCCACCACCAGGATGACCCGCCACATGGTATCCAAACATCCCACTCTGTGGACAAACGCGGCAGGACAGGGTACCAGCAACACTGCCTCCCTTAGGGTTACCAGACTCACCACCAGACCCTTCTCAGCAGCAGCAGTAGCCCAGCCATTACGTGGTTCACAACAACATTCACAAACATCAGACGACGCTGACACTGTCACTTTCCGGAATAGTGCTCTTGAGGTCTCCCAGTCTTCATCAAACACAACAACCAACAGCCCTTCAGTGTGCAGCCCTACGGTTCAGTTGTCTGTCTCGGAGATGTTTGAGCGCAAGAGGAAATTGCCAGCAAATGACCCCCGGGCCGTGGCACTAACAGCCAGCATAGCCAAGCTTCTGGCCTGCGAAATGCTGCCATATCGAGTGGTGGAGACAAACAGCTTCAAGGGCATGATGTCAGTGGCCATCCCACGTTACATGGTTCCCAGCCGCTACCACTTTGCGCGCTCTGCAGTGCCTGAGTTGCATGAGCACGTGGTCAGCAAAATAACCCGAAGCTTGAAGAATGCCGTTGCCTGCAAGGTTCACCTCACCACTGACACCTGGACGAGTGCGTTCGGCCAGGGTCGATACATCTCCCTTACCGCGCACTGGGTGAACCTTGTGGAGCCTGGCAGCGATTCCTCACCTGCTACGGCGCGGGTGTTGCCCACGCCGCAAACAGCTGCACCGCCGTCCCTCCCACTGGATAACAACAGCAGCACCTACCTCTCTGACTCCTTCTCCTCCAACGCATCTCAAAGCTGTACCTCATCCGGAAACGCTAACCAGCAGCAGTAGGATCGTGGAAGCAGTGCAGCACAGCTGTTGGCATGCATCAGCAAGCGTTGCTGAAGCTGATCTGCCTTGGGGATAAGCAGCACACAGGGGAGGAAATTTGGAGGGGAATAAAGGAACAGACGGATTTGTGGCTGGCACCGCTGGACCTGAAACCGGGCATGGTTGTGTGTGATAATGGGAGTAATCTCATTCACGCTTTAAGGTTGGCTAAGCTGACACACATCCCTTGCCTGGCGCACGTGATGAACCTAGTAGTTCAGCGGTTCCTGAGGACATACCCAGGCGTGGCCGATCTTCTGTTGAAGGTGCGACGAGTGGCCAAACATTGTAGAAATTCCAGTACTGCTTCAGGGGCACTCGCCAAGATGCAGGAGCGCTTCAATCTCCCCCACCATCGCTTGCTGTGTGATGTCCCTACGCGCTGGAATTCTACGCTGCACATGCTAGCCCGCTTTTGCGAGCAGAAGAGTGCAGTGGTCCAGTACATGACGGCGCAGTACCGAGGCGCATCCGGACAGCTGCCAAGCTTCTGTGGATCCGATTGGGCCAACATGTTGGACCTCTGCCAAGTCCTCCAAAATTTTGAGCAATCCACGTTGCTTGTGAGCAGTGACAACTCTTCAGTCAGCATTACCATACCACTGCTGTGTTTACTGAAGAAGTCAATGTTGAAAATCAAGGAAACAGCTGTCATGATGCAACTGGGGGAATCTGAAGGAGAAAACGATCAGCGTGATGATACCAACATCAGGCCATCTGCCTCAGGAAACGCTGGCCCCAGCAGCTATGACGAAGAAGAGGAGGAGGAACAGGTGGAGTTGGAGCAGGAATTTCATGCCACCACTGACGAGGGCCAGAGCGGTGCACGTTGGACTTAAACAATTCAGCGCAAATGGTCAGCAGAAGCAGACCAGGACGAAGGTGACGACTATGATGCATCACAACTATCACAACGCTCACAAGAGGATGATAAGGATTCTGGCAGGACTCTGGCACACATGGCTCAATTCATGCTAGACTGCATTGAACGCGACCCACGCATTGTGCGCATTCTGGACAACACCAATTACTGGGTTTATACCCTTCTGGATCCACGGTACAAACACAATGTTCCAAAACTGCTTGAAGAAAGAGTCAGACAGGTCAAAATGGAAGAATACCAGCAGGCCCTTGTGGAGACTTTAGAGAGGAGATTGACATCCTCCCCCTCCTCTAGCCAGTTGTACGCCGACAGACTGACTTCCGCAAACCCAGGACGACCAGGAGGGCAGCAAACAACACAAGCCGCAGCTAGTGAACAAAAGGGAATGGTATCGGCAGTGTCCTTGGAGTGGGAAAATTTTCTGACACCCATGCAGCAGCCCACAGAACAGGAAGCGTGCAGATCCACCTCCAACACCGATCGCCTGGAGAAGATGGTCAAGGACTACATGTCAGATGGCGTAGCTGTGTTGAACAATCCATCTGCACCCTTCAACTATTGGGTATCGAAGCTAGACACCTGGCACGAACTGGCAATGTATGCAATAGAGGTGCTGGCTTGCCCGGCAGCCAGCGTTATGTCGGAACGCTGTTTCAGTGCTGCCGGAGGCATCGTCACAGATCGGCGTATCCGCCTCTCCACAGAAAATGCAGACCGTCTGACTCAAATTAAAATGAATCAATCCTGGATTGGAAACGACTACGCAACACTCCCGGACCCCAACCAAGTAACATGAACAATGAACATCTGTGATGGGTTAGCGTTTCCGGTCCCTGTTTATTGAACCTCTCATCTGTATTACATTTATGACTGCATGGCGACAAAATGCATTGCTATCCGCACGTTTCTTGTCCTCATGCAAGGCCTGGGTTGTTGTGTCTCAAAGCGTGGCCTTCTCCTCCTGCGCCGCCCTCCTCCTGTTCCATCACGTGTGCTGCTGCTGGGTTAGCGTTACCGGTCCCTTTTCCTGGAACTTCTCATCTGTATTACATTTATGACTGCATGGCGGCAAAATACATTGCTATCCGCACGCTTCTTGTCCTCATGCAAGGCCTGGGTTGTTGTGTCTCAAAGCGTGGCCTTCTCCTCCTGCGCCGCCCTCCTCCTGTTCCATCACGTGTGCTGCTGCTGGGTTAGCGTTAACGGTCCCTTTTCCTGGAACCTCTCATCTGTATTACATTTATGACTGCATGCCGACAAAAAGCAAACTGTTTTTTGTCGGCACGCTTCTTGTCCGCATGCAAGGCCTGGGTTGTTGTGTCTCAAAGCGTGGCCTTCTCCTCCTGCGCCGCCCTCCTCCTGTTCCATCACGTGTGCTGCTGCTGGGTTAGCGTTGCCGGTCCCTGTTTATGGAACCTCTTATCTTTATTACATTTATGACTGCATGGCGGCAAAATGCATGTTACCTGTGCAAAGAAAAATGACATTTTCCGCATTTAAAAGACATTTTTTCCTTTGAAACTTTACAATCAATTTTCTCAAAAACTATAAGCTCTTTTTCAAATATTTTTTTTCCTCTTGTACCCACTCCCAAGGTGCACATACCCTGCAAATTTGGGGTATGTAGCATGTAAGGAGGCTTTACAAAGCACGAACGTTCGGGTCCCCATTGACTTCCATTATGTTCGGAGTTCGGTGCGAACACCCGAACATCGCGGCCATGTTCGGCGAACGTTCGCGAACCCGAACATCCAGGTGTTCGCCCAACACTACTATAAGGTGACAAAAAAAATTGCATTATTCATGGTTTATATTAGAAATAGCTCTGTTACTCAAATGTTTGTAAATAAGAAGTTCTGATAGATGAAATCTCATATTAAATGTTATTGTATAATAAGCTTGTCCAGAGAGTACTAAAGGTTGAAGAGTTTGTAGAAGTTTTTAATTCTGAGTTTTTATTTATCGTTCATTTGCTAGATCACTCATTTGTCAGAAGCCAAATATATGTTTATAGGCTATCTCAAAATACATCAACAGGGGGATCAAAAGGGGATATAGCGCAGTATGTGGAAAACTGGGAAATATTTAGTGTATGTATGCTTACAAATGTGGGTTACTAGAAAGTGATCACACTCTGCACAGGTGAGGTGAGGTGAACAAACCCAACTCAACTCAGGTTAAAAGACGCTCTCTGGACATGTAGGGAAGGGTAACCCTCCGCCCATATTTATAGGCTAGGACACTTTTTTTTCCAATTTTGGATGTGGTTTTATGCCTTTTTGTCATTATAGATCTTGCTCAGCCAGAAATCAAGGAGTCGGGTAAGCTGGTGGCTGGACAGCAGGTGACACTGACATGTATTCCTCCTGGAACCTGCCCTGGAGACCCACCAAATATTCAATGGAGAAAAAGTAACCTGGAAAGTATTTGGAGGTTATCATCATCAACAGTGACATTTACCCTATCTCTAAGTGACCACCAGACAAATGTGACTTGTGAGGTGGCCTTCAAGGCTATCAAAATATCGGCTCAAAAGACTCTCAATGTGCTGTGTACGTATGTATAAAACTACTGTATTTGACAAAATCTCACTACTAACAAACAAAACAAGGCTGATGGATTTAACAATAACTGGAAAACAAGGTAGCACATATACGTTTTGGGCTGGTGCCACCTGGGACTGCCAACTCAAAAAAAATTATTGCCCTATGGGAGTTAATCTGTTGATTTTAATAACATGTCATGTATAAATAAAGAGGATATTTTTACTTCAAAATCAGATCTAAAATGACAGTCACATTATTAATATGTATTTATAAAGTGCTAACATCCTCCACAACACTTTACAGAGTACAAAGTCATGTCAATGAATGTCCTTGGAGGCGCTCACAATCTAATGCTACCATAATCATAGTCTGATGTCCTACCATATTATTATGTATTTATATAGCACTGACCTCTTCTGCAACACTTTACAGAGTGCATAGTCATGTCATGGACTGTCCTTATAGGAGCTCACAATACATTCCCTTGTACCCATGGTCATAGTCTAGGACAGTGAAAGCGGAACTAAACTCAGAACTTCCTCTCTGCTCTAAAGGTTTAGCTACAGCATCATAACCGTTATGGAAAATAAAAATCATAAGAATTTATGGAAATCCTAAAAAATAACAACAACCCCTGAAGCCCCCTAGGGGGTGCTGTTACTGTGAGCTGGAACACAGGACAGGAAGAAGTTTTTTTAGTACATTCTACTATATTACTCTGACCAGATATCCCAGTTTATCTGGTACAGGTCAGGGTCCCCCATTCCAGACACAAACATTCCACAGTCAAAGTCCCAAGTGTGCCCTCTGGATGTATCAGTCCCCGGACTCTGTGGCACACTATTGGCTCGGTATCTCTGTGCCCTTCTCCTAAAAACTTTGGCCCACTCACAGATCAGAGACAAAGCTTGGTGGGCAGGCAATAAGGGGCATCTGTCTCTGGTCACAGCATCTGAAGATTAGTGGGTGGCACAGTGAGCAGGACAGGCTGGTCACTAGAGGGTCTTCCCTCCTATTCCAATCAAGTGCGGAAAGTAGCTGCTACCCCTAGCTAATCATCTGGGAACTGCATGGCAACAAGCCTTTCTATTAGCTGCCAGCTATGCAGGGGTGTGGCTTATTCAGAGTAAAGCATGGCAGGAATTGGTGTGTATTTGAAGCTCCAACCTCTGAACACAATGTGGAGACAGAGCCTGGCACCAGAATAAGTCCGGCAATCAAGTCAGCCAGATAGAGATTGAAGGACTCTGCAAATAATATTTCCCTATTGCTCGTGAGCCAGATGGTGAGGAACCCTGTAGATAATGTCTCCCTTTTGCTAGTAAGCCAGATGGTAAAGAACTCTGTAGATAATGTCTCCCTTCTGCTAGTGAACCCGATGATGAGGGACCCTGCAGATAGTGTTTCCCTTTTGCTAGGGGGCAGATAATGAGAGATCTTGCAGATAGTGTCTTCCTTTTGCTAGTAAGCCAGACGGTGAGGAAACCTGAAGATAGTGTCAGTTAGAATCATCCTCAATCCCACCATTCCTGTACAAGGTCCCTCTAAATATATTTGACAAGCGTTTGTCATATGTGTTCTTCTGATGCACTGCGCATGAGCGAGTACAGTCCACACCTATAGTGGACTGTGTAATGGTTAAGGGCTCTGCCTCTGACACAGGAGACCAGGGTTTGAATCTTGGCTCTGCCTGTTCAGTAAGCCAGAACCTATTCAGTAGGAGACCTTAGGCAAGTCTCCCTAACACTGCTACTGCCTGTAGAGCGCGTCCTAGTGGCTGCAGCTCTGGCGCTTTGAGTCCGCCAGGAGAAAAGCGCGATATAAGTGTTTTGTGTTCTATGCAATAGCATTAAACTGCATACACAGATAATGTCTCAAATATATTTGATAATGTTTTCTTTTTGTGTTGTGAATGTGAATTTGTTAGGGTGGCTCTAATGCTGCTATGTAAAAATACGTATCAACAGCAGATATATCTCCCTCCAGCCAGAAAAATCTGGTCACTGTAACTAGATGTCATTATGATTCCTTGTAAATGATGGCTAGAGATGTCTCAAGCATAGAATTTTGGGTTCGTGAATGATGAACGCGAACTTACGCAGATGTTCGCGAACAGTCGACTCTGGCGAACTGCCATAGACTTCAATGGGCAGGCGAATTTTAAAACCTACAAAAACTGTTTATGGCCACAAAAGTGATGGAAACAGTCAGCAGCCAGAAGAAGATTAATCCAATATGGCCACTGCTACTGCTTTTTGATAGGGGGTGGGGGTCCAGGAAGGGGTGCTAGCTGATTGGCTGCCATGTGTCTGGTCAAAGTTTAGCTCAATAATAATGTATGGGGCGAATCGAACATGCGAAATGTTCGCTATTCGCCACAAATGTGAACAGCCGATGTTCGCTGAATAATGCTCATGGGCGAACTGTTCGGGCTATCTCTAATGATGGCTAACATTGTACAATGCTCTACTTGTAATGAGATAGTATGAATACACTTCATGCCCTTATCCTTTGTGCAACTGAAGGACTGTCTGCACCTTAAGTCCCTGGAGAACAGAGATGGTGTTAATTTTCCTTTGTATATATCAACAAGAGGAGGTTCTGATTTGGGATTCAAACCCCTCAAACCCCCCCCCCCCCCCCCATCCCACCACCACCACCACCTTATCATCCTCCTTATTTGAAGCAGGCCTGGACTCACACAATTAAAAGTCTTATTGCACATAGAGTTGATGAAAAAAAAAACACAGTACTGTGTTTCTTTGTGTAGCCAGATCAACTTGTCTTATTAGTAGCTGTAAGGGCTAGTTCACACTGGGCACTTTGGTAGCATTTTGCTGATCACTGGCGATCAGCAAAAAGCTGTATTTTCACTGTTCAGGAAAGCGATTTAGGAGTGATTCCTTTTTTGTGATTCTTTAACATTGAAATGCAATCACTCCAAAATCACTCCAAAAATGCTGCGTGCACCATCAGCAAATCGCTAATCACTGGCGATCGCTACAGTGTGAACACTACCATTGACTTGCATTAGCAGCAGCATTTTGCTGATCGCCAATGATCAGCAAATCGCTGAAAAATCGCCCAGTGCGAACTAGCCCTTAGAGTCAACAGAGAAGCTCTGCCTGGAAAGCCATGCCTCCCAGTCCCTGCTATTAAAGAAACACTGAAGTCTCAAAAAATTCAGCTTTTTATTGTAAAAACCTGTTTAACATGATTGCCCTAACTAAAACGCCGTATCCCCGCAGCTGAACTCTAACTAAATCCCCCCAAACTCCCCTCGCAAAATTCACTGCTTTCAGCTGCAGCTCTGCCTCTATGCGCGTCAATCCGCGCGTATCTCCGCCTCTCCCCCACCCCTCTCAGTGAAAGAGGACTTAGAGGGGCGGGCGGAGGCGAAGATACGTGCAGATGGACGTGTGTAGAGGCAGAGCTGCAGCTGAAAGCTCTGCCTCTCACAAAAGCGCTCCCCGCAGTGTGCCCCGGGGAGTTTGGGGGGATTTAGTTCGATTTCAGCCGCCGGGATGCAGTGTTTTAGTTAGGGCAATAATGTTGAACAGGTTTTTACAATAAAAAGCTGAATTTTCGGAGACTTCAGAGTCTCTTTAAGTAAACACTGGAGCGGATCCCTTTATGTGCTCCCTGGAAAGTTAATCCAGATTTAAACTTCAGAGTTTTTAGGATTCCCATAAATTGTAATGATTTGTTTTACTTCCCATAAAAGTTATTATGCTATGGCTAAGCTATTAGAGCAGATAGGAGTTTTGAATCTAGATCCACTTTAAGTCCAAGTAGTGTAAGCATACCTTCCTTTGTTTGTGTATGTTGGCAAAATTCCAGAGTCCCAAGCATGCTCTCCTATGTCTTTTGATTCCTGACCACTTTTCACCATGAGCAGTCTGTCATCTAGGATCATGATTTATAGCAGTGATTCATCTGTCAGCTGGGTAGCAGGACACACATGTGATGCAACTGATTTTTTTTCATCAGACTTTTGCAGAAAGGTATAGAAGATCGATTGGTCATTGATCAATCTATTGTCCAATCAGGTTTCAATTACCACTTTAAATGTGAATTTTTACCTTCAATCAGACAGCTAATAAGACCTGCCCGTATAATGCTCATTCAAAAGATTCCCACTGATCAACGACCAGAAGGAAGGGTCAGAGGGGGAGATTTATCAACGCATTACCGACAGTTTTTTCTTCTAAAACTGTTCTAACCAGCAGAAGAACAGTTCTGCATGATAGTAAGAAACTTCCCAAAGCCTATGTAATAGTGGCAGTTTAGGGTGGATTTCAAGAGCTGCACTACAGTTAAGAAAAAAGCAAATCCATTCCTTACAGAGGAACTCCAGCGTAAACAAACATACTGTCATTAAGTTACATTAGTTATGTTAATTAAAATAGATAGGTAATATAATCTCTTACCCACCCTGTTTTAAAAAAAACAGGCAAATGTTTGCTTTCATAAGGGCAGCCATTATTTTGGTTGAAAGGAGGTGACAGGGAGCATGAGACACAGTTCCAACTGTCCTGTGTGCTGATCACCCCTCCCAGTTGCTAGGCAACGTGAATAACAACATAGGAAATCCCATCATGCTTTGCACAGTATCAGGGAAAAAAAAGCCCGGGCAGTTTTCTTTGATGGGTGGAGCTTAGCTAAAAATGCAGCTAAAAATGAACCTTTGGTAAGAAAAACAAAGTTCTGATGCTGTGAAACTGTTAAAGAAACACGAAGCCTTTTCAGTTCTGCTGAATAGATTTTTAGTCCGGAGGTTCACTTTAACTGCTGCAGATTAAGAAGTGCTCATTAGCAGTTCTTCAGATAGTGCAGGCTAGATGTGATTTGTGGAGGGCTCCTCCCCCCTCACTCAGAGCTTGCTGACAGCAGGTGTGTTGGTTACCTCAGCAACAGCAATTCCCCTCACACACTGCACTGCCTGAGAGACCTTCCTAACTCCTTCTATTCCTTACAGTTTAAGAAGGAATCTGCACTAGCTAGTGATTTCTTAGGATGTCTGAGACAGTTCTGCATGGATTTCTAAGAACCTACTAATATTTTGTCTCAGACACTCTTGATAAATCTGGCCCAGAGTGTTTTCTGTCATTCTAGAAACATGTTCTGAATTTCCTGTAAGTCACATTTGAGGGTCTTCCAGACTTACTATGCTAATGCTCCGTCGCATCACACAAAAATGAAGCATCCTGATGCAGAAGTAGTGATTGTCCTATGGGGCTACCACATTAACCGCAGTGCGGCAGGTCTTGTCATGACCATGCAAGAGTAACTGTTTCACCCATAAGTGAGGCATACTTTCATTGCCACTGCGGTGGCACACATGAGTGTGAAAAGTGCCTTAGGCAGGGGCATAACTACTACTCATGGGGGCATCCCAATGACCACACCCTTTCCTTTGTCTGCTCTTGGAGACAATCACAGCATGGGAGGCCCATCTTGCAAGAGGCATAAAACAAGAGTAGACTGAAGTAATCTTCAGGCCCGATAACAAGTGTAGCTACAAAAACACCTGATCTGAAGGCTGGATCTCTTTATCAGAGGGATGAAGTAGTTGGGGCCCCCTTACTGCTCTCGGCCCTCCTGCGGGCCCAAGTACCGCTCCCCTGTAGTTACACCCTTGGACTTAGGGTAACCAGTATAAGTTGGTTGTCATAAAAGGAATGATAGGAGAGTGACAAGGGTGTGATGTGACATGTAAATATAACCCATAGGTGCATACAGGGTTGTAACTAGAGGGGAGCAGCACCTGCAATCACAGGGGGGCCCAGAGCTGTGGGGGTTCCAACTACTAACCTGCCCTTCCTCCGATACAGGGGTCTGTACTTCACATCAGGTGTTTTTGTGGCTACATATGTTATGGGTGTGAAGATCATTATGGCCACACTTGTGTTATTACCCTTGTGAGATCAGTTCCCATGCAGTGAAGGGCATCAAGAGGAGGCAAGTGAAAGGGTGTGAATTTTTGGGGGGGGGGGGGGCATCAAATTTTCGCTGGGGGGACCCATAAATTGTAGTTAATATGCCATTTGGTGCACACACTTTGTCAGCTGGCAGAAGCTACAAGAACAGGAAACAGGGAGACCAGAGTTTTCTTCTTCCATTGAACTGTAAAAGTACAAACAGTTTAGTACTACACAGTTGTAGCTACCGTACATGGTAAACCACTTATTGTATTATTTACTTGCAGATCCGCCTCAGAAAATAGAGGTCACAATGCTTTCCTCTGGCAGTAAGTATTATATGTGCTGTGTGGTGCTGCCTATTTGCCATTTAACCACTTGACCACTGAGGGGTTTTTCCCCTTTAACTTTAGAAAATGTTCACCTTTCAGCGCTCCTCCCTTTCTTTTGCCAATAAATTAATCACTACTAATCACAATGAAATGATCTGTAGCTTGTTTTTCTTTGCCACCAATTAGGCTTTCTTTGGGTGGTACATTTTGCTGAGAATTATTTTATTCTAAATGCATTTTAAAGAAAACCTGAACTGAAAATTAAAAGTCAAAATCAACATGCAAAAGTCATACTTACCTCCCATGTACTCTACTTATCAATCTATTTTTTCTCTCCTGCGTCCTGTTCGTCCACTGTGATCAATGAAATTCTCTGTCCTCCATTTTGAAAATGGCCATTACTCCACAACAGCTTTTTGGTCAGTACACAGTTAAACTGTAACATCGCCCACTTGAGCCATAGGGAAACATGGACACATCAGTTCTCTTCTCAGCTATAACTGACAGCAACTGATATATTTTAGTTCTGACAAAATGTTGTCAGAACTGGAAGGGATTATTGTCAGAAGAAAATGATGAGCTTCTGAGAGGAACTGATGGCAAGGTAATTATGTAATGTTCATTTGAAGTTATTATTATTATTATTATTATTATTATTATTATTTAGTATTTATATAGCTACCTCATGTGTTTATTTTAAATAATTTTACTCAGTACAGATTCCCTTTAATGGGAATAATAAGGAAAAAAATGAAGAAATGCATTATTTCTCAGTTTCTGGCCGTTATAGTTTTAAACTAAAACGTTCTACTGTGGATAAAAGCTACACATTTTATTTGCCTATGTCTCACGGTTATTGCAACATTTAAACTATTTCCCTAGTGCAATGTATGGCACCAATATTTTATCTATATATATAAAATCGGATGTGTGTATGTGTGTGTATGTGTGTGTGTGTGTGTGTGTGTGTAGTGTGTGTGTGTGTGTGTGTGTGTGTGTGTGTGTGTGTGTGTGTGTGTGTGTGTGTGTGTGTGTGTGTGTGTGTGTGTGTGTGTGTGTGTGTGTAGTCTGTGTGTGTGTGTGTGTGTGTGTGTATGTGTGTGTGTGTGTGTGTATGTATGTATGTGCCGCGATCACGCGAAAACGGCTTGACCGATTTGAACGAAACTTGGTATACAGATCCCTTACTACCTGGGATGATAGGTTCTGGGGGTCTCGCGGCCCCCCTGCACACGTGGGCGGAGCTACAAACAGCCAATCAGATTTCACCTATTCAAGTCAATGGAAAAAATGTAAAAGGCTGCCATTCTCACAGTAATCAAGCCAGAGTCCCCACACATGGCACTGTTGGTCACTTGGTGACCGAGGTTACAAATCCAGATAAAGTGGGCGGAGCATAAAACAGCCAATCAAATTTCAGCCATTCATTTTAAATGGGAAAATGTAAACTGCAACCATTCTTAGACTGTTAATCGCAGGGTTCTCAAACTTGGTACACTTGGTCACTGGGTGAATGCAATTAAGATTCAAGAAAGTGGGTGGAGCCTACAACAGCCAATCAAAATTCACCTATTGATTTTCAAGGGGAATATTTAAACTGCTGCTATTCTTACAACTGTTAATGGCAAAGGCTTCAAACTTGCTACAGTCGGTCTTTGGGTGACTGGGGTCAAAATTCACAAAAGGGGCGGGGCCACAAACAGCCAATCAGATTTCCTTGGTGGATAAACTGCTTCCATTCACACATTTTTGATGCCAGGAACCTGAAAGCTCACAAACTTGCTCATTGAGAGACTGTGTGTCAAGGTTACAAAAAGTGGGCGGAGCCAAAAACAAATTTTACTAGGAAAATATAAACTGCAACCATTCTTACACCGTTGATGGCAGTGTTCTCAAACTTTGCACAGTTGTTCACTGGGTGACTGAGATTAAGAATTTGGAAGGTAGGTGGAGCCTACAACAGCCAATAAAAATTCATCTTTCGGTTTTCAAAGGGAATATTTAAGCTGCTACCATTCTTATACTGTTAATAGCAGATGCCTCAAACCTGGTACAGTTGGTCACTGGGTGATTAGGGTTCAAATTCAGAAAGGGGACGGAGCCACAAACAGTCAATCACATTTGTTTATTTTTCAATGGGAATATACAAAGTATTGATACCAAGGACCCCAAAGCTGATAAACTTGATAATTGAGTGACTGTATGTCAAGGTTAGAAAAAGTGTGCGGCGCCAACAACTTAATTTTTTACATGGCAGGGTTCCCAAACTTGACACAATTGGCCACTGGGTGACTGGGATGAATATTCAGAAATGTGGGTGGAGCCTAAAAACAGCCAATCAAAATTTACATATTGATTTTCAAGGGGGAACATTTACATTGCTACCATTCTTACACTGTTAATGGCAGAGTTCTCAAACCTGATACAGTCAGTTATTGGGTGACTGGGGTCTGAATTTACTAAAGTGGATGGAGCCACAAACAGCCAATCTGATTTTTTAGATTGAGTTCAGTCATTCTGTTATTGGCAGGGTTCTCAAACTTGACACAGTTGGCCACTGGGTGACTGGGACCAATATTCAGGAAAGTGGGTGGAGCCTACAGCAGCCAATCAAAATTAACCTTTTGATTTTCAAGGGGAATATTTACATTGCTCCTATTCATACACTCTTAATGGCAGAGCCCTTTAAATCTGGTACAGTCAGTCACTAGGAGACTGGGGTTTAAATTCTGAAAAGGGAGTGGGCCAAAACAGCCAATCAGATTTGTTTAATTTCAATGGTAAAATTTAACTTATTGATGCCAAAGACCCACAGCTCATAAACTTGGTCATTGAGTGACTGTATGTCAAGGTTAGAAATAGTGGGCAGAGCCAAAAACAACTAACTTTTTACATGGGAAAATATAAATTGCAGCTATTCTTACACTGTTAATGGCAGGGTTCTCAAACTTGACACAGTTGGTCACTGGGGGACTAGGATTAATATTCGGAAAAAAAGGAGGTGGAGCCTACAAGAGCCAATCAAAATTCACCTATTGATTTTCAAGGGGAATATTGAAACTGCTGTCATTCTTGCACTGTTAATGGCAGAGGCCTCAAACCTGCTACAGTCGGTCATCAAGTGACTGGGGTTCAAATTCACTAAAGGGGTGAAGCCACAAACAGCCAATCAGATTTGCTTTTTTTGGATAAACTGCTTCCATTCAAACAATTTTGATGCCAGGAACCCAAAAGCTCACAAAATTGGTCATTGAGTAGTGACTGTGTCTCAAGGTTACAAAAAGTGGATGGAGTCAAAAACAGATTTTTCTGGGAAATTGTAAACTGCAGCCCTTCTTCGCTGTTAATGGCAGGGTTCTCAAACTTTGCACAGCTGGTTACTGGGTGACTGGGATTAATATTCAGAAAAGTGGGTGGAGCCTAAAAAAGCCAATCAAAATCACCTGTTGATTTTCAAGGGGAATATTAAAAATGCTACCATTCAAGCCTCAAACCTGGTACAGTTAGTCATTGGGGTTCAAATTAAGAAAAGGGGACAGAGCCACAAACAGTTTAATTTCTTGGGAAAATACAAATGATTGATGCCAAGGACCCCAAAGCTCACAAACTTGGTCATTGAGTGACTGTATGTCCAGGTTACAAAAAGTAGGCGGAGCAAAAACCAAATTTCACTGGGAAAATGTAGACTGCGGGCCTTCTTACACTGTTAATGGCAGGGTTCCCAAACTTTGCCCAGATGGTCACTGGGTGACTGAGATTAATATTCAGGGAAGTGGGTGGAGCCTATAATAGTCAATCAAAATTCACCTGTTGATTTTCAAGGGGAATATTTAAATTGCTGCCATTTTTATACTGGTAATAGCAGATGCTGCAAACCTGCTACAGTTGGTCATTGGGTGACTGGGGTTCAAATGCTGGAGAGGGGCAGAGCCACAAACAGCCAATCTGATTTGCTTAATTTCTATGGGAATATACAAATTATTTATGCTAAAGACACCAAAGCTCACAAACTTGGTCATTGAGTGTTTGTGCGTTAAGGTTAGAAGAAGTGGGCGGAACCAACACAAGTCAAATACATACCCAGGCAACGCCGGGCAATCAGTGGGTGGAGACAAATACAAATTTCACTGGGAAAATGAAAACTGCAGCCATTCTTACACTGTTAATGGGAGGGTTCTTAAACTTTGCACAGTTGGTCACTCAGTGACTGGGATTAATATTCAGAAAAGTGGGTGGAGCCTACAAAAGTGTATTAAGCTTCACCTATTGCTTTTCAAGGGAATATTTAATTGCTACCATTCTTGCACTGTTAATGGCCCAGACCTCAAACCTGGTACAGTTGGTCATTGGGTGGCTGGGGTTCAAATTCAGAAAAGGGGTGGAGCCACACACAGCCAATCAGATTTTTTCATTTCAATGCAAATTATTGATGCCAAAGACTACAAAGCTCACAAACTTGGTCATTGAGTAATTGTGTGTTAGGGTTAGAAAAAGTGGGTGGAGCCGACACCAGCCAAATACATACCCAGGCAACGCCGGGCAATCAGCTAGTTTGGAAATAAATGTGCATTTTTGCAGTTTTGCGCCTTTCACTAATTACAAGCTGTAGTGATCTGCTCAGCTGTCTGCACAGACAGACAGCTGTTTGACCATTCTTTAGGTCTGAGTGCTGCAGGTCTCTGGAAAAGAGACCTGTCTTCACTTTGCAAGTTTCAGAGTTGCTCTGCTGGTGAGGAATTTGCATCTACTTGTCATGCAAATTGCTTAGCTGCTTCCTTTGATGGTTTGCAGTATAAATACCATTCTCTCCCAGAATTCCTTACTGGTCATGATGGTTTGTTCCTGCTAACTCACCCGGAGTCTTAGCCTTTGCTAACTGTTTGCTAAGATTATCTTAGAGTAATTCCTTGGGAGTGCACTAGGCAGTCCTTCTAGCGTAGTCAGGTTGTACTTATCTGTTTTGCCTTGTACTGTCTATCTGTTGCGATTGTCTTGTCGCCAGCGGCGGTCGACAGGAAATCGTGCTGTCTGTTGGGATCACATTCACCCTAGCGGTAGTGGCGGTGGTTCCTTCTGTGTGGGAGTGTGTTGCGATTGTCTTGTTGCCAGCGGCGGTCGACAGGAAATCGTGCTGTCTGTTGGGATCGCATTCGCCCTAGCGGTAGTGGCGGTGGTTCCTTCTGTCTGGGAGTGTAGGCCAGAGCTGCGGTTGCTACTGGCTACTCCTTCTATCTGTCTTGTCTGGAGCGAACGCTTGCTGTAGGCTCGGTGAGGCAACCGTTTAGCAAGCGTTTGCATTCTCTTTTCGTTTTTGTGTTACATTGGTTAGTTAGGGTTGGCGTGCTTTGGCTCTGTTGCGCTTTTCGTGCGGAGACCGCGCCATTAGCGTGCTTTGTCTCTCTACCGGTGCATTGCACCACAGCTGGGTTCGGTTGTTTTATATGCATGTGGAGGATTTCCGCAGTGTCAGCGCACATCTTGTGCGCTGACCACGGAAATAATTCCCCAATCGTTACACAAGCCCACAAATTAAAAAGTAAGAGTGTGGGAGGGAAGGAGTTAATTTTAAAGTAAACCCTGCGAAGAAGACCCAGACTGGACCCAACTGAACCAGTTACCGGGGCTGATCGCGGCTGAACGGCAGACCGTGGGAGGATGGCGCGGGACTCAGACGTGTTTATGGGGCGGGAGGAAGCCCCAATTAAGTATCAAATCTTTAGTTTACAAGATCTCTGGTACACTTTAAATGTAGGTGTGGGTCTTTATATTAAAAAAAAATGTATTTAGGTGTAATTTTACTATTTGGCCTCACGCATTATTTCCTATTTGCATAAATAAGTAAGTGAATAGGAAGTAATACGTGGCTGTGTTACTTTAAAAGATACAATGCCGCAGGCATCTCCTTGATGCCAATGATCATTGACCCGGGGACTTAGATTAACCATTTCTGCCGCCCGGACGTGAAGCTCACGTCCGGGCGGCTGCTCTGCTGCAGTGCCGTGCTCCCGCGCACTCCCTCGCGCGATTGCGGGCGCACCCCCATGGTGTCCCCCCGGTAGCCCTGGGATCAGTGAATGGGAACATGGTTCCCAATCACCGATCCGTGTCCCCAGCAGAAAAACTGAAGCGCTCATACAATACCTAAAAATTTCCACATCCCCCTTGTTCTTCCGCTTAGCACAAGGAGGGGAAAAAAAACTCAAGGTGGCCAACTTGTGGCCAAATAGTAAAACTACATCTACATATTTCTTACATTACAATTTACACATATAAAAACATTAAAAATTAACTGTTTATTTCCCACACCAAAATATTACCCAAATAAAATTTTTAATGGAAAAAAAAATGACAATTAAAAAAAAAAAGCCATAAATAGTTACCTAAGGGTCTGAACTTTTTAAATATGCATTTGAAGGGGGTATACTACGAACATAAATTATAAGCTTGTAAATAGTGATGGACGCAAAATGGAAAACATGCACCTTTATTTCCAAATAAAATATTGGCGCCATACATTGTGATAGGGACATAATTTAAATGGTGTCATAACTGAGACAAACGGGCAAATAAAATACATAGGTTTTAATTATGGTAGCGTGGAAATATTTTAAAGCTATAATGGCTGAAAACTGAGAAATAATGCATTTTTTCCACTTTTTTTCTTATTAATCCTGTTAAAATGCATTTATAAAAAAAGAATTCTTAGCAAAATGTACCATCCGAAGAAAGCCTAATTAGTGGTGGAAAAAACAAGGTATAGATCAGTAAATTGTGATAGTGATAAAGTTATTAGAGAATAAATGGGAGGTGAAAATTGCTCTGATGCATAAGGTGAAAAATCCCCGCAGGCTGAAATGGTTAATGAATGGGAACTGGGTTCCCATTCATTCATCTCCCCGCTAACGGACGGCAACAAGTACCTGCTGAAGATGAATATTTACGTCCCTGGGACTTCGAGTGAAGTTTCCCAGGATGTAATTATACTTTACTAGGTGAATAAGTAGTTACACTTGTGGATTGACAATTCACTTTTATTAAATTAACAGTTTCTTTTATTTCAATGTTTTAAAAATAAGTTTCCATTTAGTTTACAGTCAGCTAAGAATTTCCCCAAATAACAGTAAGTTTAAATTGTTTTCTAGGAACCATCTCAACGATATTCTGGATCTTTTGTTTGACTACAGACTGTCCATAAACCCCCACAATGCTGCATGGTAACTAGCTGGACACAGCAGCAGCCAATGTGAGGCTAAACACTCACCAAAAATCGCTGCAGCGCTTTAAAATCCCTGCAGCGCTTTGTGCAATGATTTCTAGGGCATTTGCGATTGTGATTACCCGACGCTTGAAAACAACATTGAAAGTAACCTGTACAGCGCTTCCTATCAGCAATTTGCTTGTTTTTTTTTTTGTAAAAAACTTTATTATGCTAACCAGGCGTCCTTCTTCCATCCATAGGCCCGCCCCCTAAAGGAAGAAGTCATAGGTGCTTCTCTATGACCAATCAGAGAAGTGCCTGTGACCTCTTCCTTTAGGGGCAGATGGAAGAAGGAAATACAGAGACTCAGTAAGTATAATAAAGTTTATCAAAAAAGGCTGATTTTTCCCCGTGTCTTCTGTCCGCCTGTGTGCCTGCGTCCTCTATCCTCCAGTGTCCCTGTGTTGTCTGCCTGGTTTGCCTGTCCCCCTGTCACCTCCAGTGTCCACTGTCCCTGTCCTCACCCCCTCTGTCCTCTTCAATAAGTGTACCCCAACTCCTCTAGTGTGCTCTGCCTGTTACATACAGAATTAATAGTAAAGTGGTGGAGAGCAGCATAATAGGCACAGGACACTACATGCAGCCAAGGGCAAGTGTCAGTCTAATGACCCTTAGTGAAATGCCAGAAATGGTAGGTTGTAGCCCCAGTGCTATGTAATAATCCAAAGGGAGATGAATGATTTCACTGTAGCCAAATAAAAGGCTTGCACACTGATGAATACAGTGACAAGTTGTTTGAATGTAATGTCGCTCTGGCCTGGAACACACTTGGAGCGATTCTCTGAACGCTTTGTGATTTGAAAAGCTCTTGCTAATGTAATGCTATGGGTGTGATCTCACTTGAGCGATGTGATTTTTATAAAAATCCCCCATAGCATTGCATTAGCAAGAGCTTTTCCAAATCATTAGCGCTACTAGTGGGTTTGAGTCTACACTCTGCAGCGGCAGCGGAATGGTGTGTTCGTTGCGGTTAGTTGGCTGCAAGGCTTATGATAATTAGTTCTTTATTCACATGGACCCGCAATTACAGCCAGTCTTGTTGGAGAAATTGTCTCTCCCTTTGGATTATTACATATTCGCCACTCGGGAGACTGTTAGACAGCGAAACTGACGTTTTTTTTACTAAGTAAACAGCTGTGTGACAAGGCTGTCCCCCTGGCACACAGGAGAGCGGTCGGCTCTCATAGGTTGAAGCCTATGACAGCCGATCGCATCATTGGCTGGCTGGAGGGAGGGAGGGTTTTCAGGAGGAAAAAAAAATAGTACATTTTATAAAAAAAAAAAAAATAACATAAATATTTATAAAAATAAATAATAATATATATATAATAATACATCAGACCCCACCAACAGAGAGCTCTGTTGGTGGGGAGAAAAGTGGGGGGGAATCACTTGTATGCTGTGTTGTGAGGCCCTGCAGCGAGCCCTTAAAGCTGCAGTGGCCAATTTAGTGAAAATTGGCCTGGTCTTTAGGAGGGGCTTAACACTGCGGTCCTCAAGAGGTTAATAGGCTGCACGGGTCTTGTCGGTGGATCCAGGTTGCCGTAATTGGGCCAATCACTGCACTCTCTCATACTGAGAGAGTGCAATGATTGGCCCCAATGACGGCGCTCTGGTCCCGCCAGCGAGACCAGTGCAGCCTATTAAGAAGCGAGAAGGGAGCAGAGAGGGCTGTGATTGGTGGTCTGGGGCAGTGCCCACCACCTGATTCATTGATATTTTCCAATGCAGTGCGGCTACTTCCATAGCTTGAAGCCATAGCCTGTATGCAATGCAGGAAATGGAAGGTTGTAGCCTCAGCACAGAGGACAATTGAACAAAGATGGGGAACACTTACTGGACGAGACAGAGAGGACGGGGACAGAGACACTGGAGGAGACAGGGACAGACATTGGAGTAGACAGAGACACTGGAGGGGGAGAGGACAGTGGACACTGGAGGGACCGGGGTGAACACTGGAGGTGAGTCTGAAATTGTAGTATTTGGACTATAAGATGAACCACCCCCCCCCCCCCCCCTCCAGCTTCCTTCAGCTCCATAAGCCTGGATCGCTCCCACGCCGCCTTTCTCCACTGCCACTGTCCGCCGGTACCGGGTCCTGTCATTTCGGCCAGTCGAGCCAGTCGACGCAAGTGCAGTGCGCTCCCTCCGTACTGCGCAGGCGCATGTGTACAGAGCCGGAGGGAGCCCCTGGGCATGCGGAAGACTGGTCGCGTCCGGCGGAAGTGACGGGACCAGGTACCGGCGATAGAGGCAGCAGAGGACGATGGCGTGGGAGCGATCCAGGCTTATGGAGCTAGAGTAAGCCCCAGGTATGTATAACATCTTTTTCCATTTTTCAGCTTTCCCTCGTCTCTGGTTCCCTTTAAAATGAAATAAATATGACAGCCTCCATAGCCATAGGTAAAAATATTTTTTTCTGCATTTTTTTCGCAAACGATTACATAAAATATTGATTTGTCACATTTTTGCAAAAACGCAAGCTATTTTCGCTAAAAAGTTCTTGAAATAAAAAAAAATGACTTTGGCAAAAATTTGTAAGCAACACTGATGAGTGTCAGTGTGTCTGTGGGGAAGAAAAAAGTGGGGGAAAGAGAGAGAGGAGATGGGAAGATGGAAAGAAAGTGATGGGGGAGACAGACACACAAAGGATAGAGTAGGAGAGAGATAGAGTCACAGGGTCAAGGGAGTGGGGGACAACACAGAAACATGTGAGAAATACCGGAACAGAATTGCAATATTCTGTTTTGCAGGGCCATACTGAGATAATACAGTACGTTGACATATTGCACTGTGGAGGAGAGACAGTCAGAAGGTAAAGGAGAGAGAGGATATACCACGAAAAGAGGGTGAGAAAGACATGGGGAGAGCGAGACACATACTTCAGTGAGAAATAGAGGTAATTGGATGAAGGCCATTACATGAGCAGCCCAAGACCAAGAAGTATTCAGCTGGCTTATCCATCCAGACCTCCCTCAGTGCCTCTTTTCCTATCACTACAGAAGTCAGCTGATTGTAAGCATTGTTATCTGTACCCACTGCCCTCTGCAGCATATTAAATTTGGTGTTAAAGAAGCCAGTGAATACAGATAATAATGAGGACAGCTAACATTTGTAATGAAGGGGGAAAATAAAGCCTTTTGCAAGGTCCCGACTTCCTTTTTACTAGCACACAGCAGGGCACAGGGCTGTGCTCATACCAGGCTCTGTGTTTTTTCAAATTCCCCGTAGCTGCTCCATGATCTGAACACATGCTGCTACTACATCCAAAGTCAACTGTAGGCAGTAAAGAAAGTACAGGCAGCAGCATGGTGCTGTGAGCTGCAGGATGTTTGCAGACATTCTGGTGCCTCAACTTGTGCCCTGCCCAGGTCTGGGGGGGGGGGGATTCTGGACACCAGTAGTCCCCACCTAAACTGTGAGGAACCAGTGTCAAACGTTGCTTACCTAACTTCCTGATCCCAGGATCACCTGAATCTCTATTAAAGCCATGGAAACCTTAAGGACATATAGATATGTTAGAACGTATGCTTAACAGAAACAAAGACAGTAGGGGCTATATAAAAATGTATATCTCTTACTCACACCATCCAAAATAGGTTTGGCTGGAATTGGTCTTTGTGGGTATTTTTTTTTTTTTCAAAATGTTTCACTGTGAGAATTGATTCTTTGCTGGGACTCTGATCCTGAGCCCAGATTGTGATGCACACATCATTCTTCCCATACAGATGTTTTTAACCTTTATTTTTCAGCAGGTAGACAAATAAATGCAGGTGAAGTTGTGTCAATCACTGAAGAGGAATCTCTCACTCTGAATTGTTCAGCAGACGGTAACCCAGCAGCCAATGTGACCTGGATTAAGGGAAACAGTAAAGGGTCAATATGGTCAGTTTTTAAGGCAACTCATGCAGCAGAAGATTCCTACACATGTCTGGCAGTGAATAGATATGGAAGCAAAGAAAAACAATTTACGATTAAACTACAAGGTAGGTGTGTGTGTGTGCGAAAATCTTTTTTTTCTAAAATAGTGTCAATCTAATTGTGGTCAATTCCTAATGGAGATGGATGCAATGGTGCATGCACCACCTGTGTCATCCTTCCAGTCACCATTAGGGTGCAGACTCAAAGCACAATAGTCAGTGGAGCCACTAAGGAGGTGGTGCACATACACGGTGAATGGGATGGGACAGGGAAGCTTTCTTAGTTGAATGGTTGGATAAATGGTTGATTGTTTAATTTCTCGGTTGAGCAAAATGATGGGCCTGATTCATGAAGCTGCCCTTCTATAACAGCGCGGGCTACATAACACCAGCGCTGCATGCTATGCGCGGTCGTGCTGCGTAGCGTACCTTCCTTAGTTACGTGCCCGGAACCAGGAAAATCGGGTGCATATGAAAAGTTGAGAAGAGGACAAATTGGGCGCCGCTATTGACGCTAGTGTTAAAGATCAGCTATTGGGCATGAAACTGGTCTGATCGGGAGCCCATTCAACTGTTCCTTGCCTATTGTTATTTATCGTTTTTACAATACTAAGGTAAAAAAAAATGTTATGAAATACGTTTTCACAATTATCATTTTTGTAAATTATCATTTTAACTTTTCAATATTTTGATATTCTTGTTTAATCATTTTTGTGTTGATTTTGAGAATTATAATTATGCTAATTATCATTTTGAAATGTAATTTTACTTTTGTATAATTTTTACATTTGTTTTGAAAATTATGATTTCAGGGGGTCTTAGGGTTAGGCACCACCAGGGAGGGAGGGGGTTCTTAGGTTTAGGCACCACCAGGGGGGTCTTAGGGTTAGGCATTGGTAGAGGGAGGGTTCTGTGTGAGAGTAGGATTAGGTTTAGTAGTAATAAGACAAACTTAACCACTTTACCCCCGCGCGTACGGATTTCTCCGCCCCTTTTTCCATCCTTTCACCCCCAGGGACGGAGAAATCCGTACTTTGCGCACTCCCGCCGCTGTCTGCGCTCCCGCTCGTAAACACGCCGCCCGCCGCTAGTAAACACGCCGCCGCCCGCTCGCCCAGAGATCAACGAACGGGAAAATCCATTCCCGTTCGTTGATCTAAGCCCCGCAATGATCTGCTGCCGCTCGGCTGAGCAGCGCGATCATTGTGAAAAAATAACAAAGTCCCAGCCTCTTTCTACTTCCTGCAAGCGTCCGAAAGGACGCTTGCAGGTCGCATGAAACAAATTGGTAATGTTGCCATCTTGTGGCCAAATAGTAAAACTACACCCTAACCATTTTTTACACACAAATAAACTTGTTTTACACAAAAAATTAACTCCTTACCTCCCACACTCCCCAATTTTTTTTTTTTGTAATTAAAAAAAAAAGAAAACATTTACAATTTAAAAAAAATACATAAATAGTTACCTTAGGGACTGAACTTTTTAAATATTTATGTCAAGAGGGTATAACACTGTTACTTTATAAACTATGGGCTTGTAATTAGGGATGGACGCAAAACTGAAAAAATGCACCTTTATTTCCAACTAAAATATTGGCGGCAAACATTGTGATAGGGACATAATTTAAACGGTTTTATAACCGGGATAAATAGGCATATACATTTAATGGGTTTTAATTACAGTAGCATGCATTATTTAAAAACTATGAAGGCCGAAAACTGAAAAATAATAAATTTTTTCCCACATTTTTTCCTATTTTCCCATTAAAACACATTTAGAATAAAATAATTCTTGGCATAATGTCCCACCTAAAGAAAGCCTAATTGGTGGCGAAAAAAACAAGATATAGTTCATTTCATTGCGACAAGTAATGATAAAATTATAGACGAATGAATGGAAGGAGCGCTGAAAGGTGAAAATTGCTCTGGTGGTCAGGGGGTAAAACCCCTCAGTTGGGAAGTGGTTAAAGGACACCTAAGGCAAAAATAAACTAATGAAATAAACAATTGTATCTATCTTCTATCCTTCTCCTAAAAATGACTTTTAAAATATTCCACAGTTTTATTTTATGTTTAAATCTGCTTTTTAAGTTTGAACTGTGTTATTGTTTTTGCTCAATGACACATTCATTGAAGTATGCAAGAGCTAAACTCTATGAACTATTGAACCTTTTTATCTCTTTCCTGCTCTCAGAAGTCATTTTCTGCTAGGAAAGTGTTTTATACTTGGAATTTCTTATCAGTGAGGGTCACACTTCCTGTCTTATCAGTGAGGGTCACACTTCCTGTCTGAGTCAGGACTGAGTCAGCCACTTACATACCTGATATTTAACTCTTTCAGGCAGAGAAAGAAAAAAAGGAACACAGCCTAGTTATTTGTGTCCAGGCACTGTACAGACACATGTCTATCTCGTCATGTCACATGTCACCTCAGGTATCCTTTAAGGGCTTGTTCACACTATGAGCATTTGCGGATGTTTAAGCACTGGCAATTTTAGAAATCGCCCTAAAAGCGCTTGTGAAATGTTTTCCTATGAGAGTGTTCATATGTGAGCGTTATAATTTCTTGTATAGCGATTTCCTGAGCGCTTTTAAGAATAAATACTTTGTATTTATTCTTTTCCGGGTCAAAGAGTTCACTTCCAGACTGACGTCAGGACATGAAAATCTCAATCGCTCATCAAATGCACTTACAAAAGAGCTTTTCTAAGCTCAAATCGCAGGGAAAAGTGCTTTAAAAACTCTCAGGAGTCACACTTGTCTTTCAGTTTCTACACGTTTCAGAAAACTGAAAGACAAGTGTGACCTCTACCTTACAACAGCTAATGTAATTTATAGATAAAACTGACAAATTGCGCAAGATGTCAGTTTTTTTTCTGCGTGCGAAATCTACATTCAAGTGTGACCTAGCTCATTGATTAACATGAGTTCTCAGTTGAGAACAGTTTTTCTGTGCAGAAAAGCGCACGAAAGCCGACAAGTGTGACCCCTGCCTCAATAAATTGCTCAGCACTTGCGATAGCGCTGGCAATTTATAATGTGAACCAGGCCTTATTCTATTTTTTCAAACACCTAAATCACTAACACTAAAATACCGTTTGATTTATGGAAAGGTGTTATATTGGACTTAAAAAAATCAGCCACTAACATTTTTCTGTAACAAAAAGATATGATATAAGGTGGCCACTAATGATCCAATTTCTAGTGAAAAATCGTTTGAGCAATCAAAATTTCTGATCGGAAGTAAAATTGTTCACTACACCATCAGCAAACCAATCTTTGCTTCCTATCTATCACAACCAACAAGAAAATCCAAATTTTGGTTCGACGAAAATCCAATCGGACGACTGGTTTTATAATCGTATGTCATTGATTGTACGCCTCAATGGAGATTATTTACAACCAATCCGATCAGAATTTCACGTTAAGATTACAACTAATGTTCTGTACCGTTTAATTTATATTTTACATGTATTTTGTAATCTTTTTAGAGATTTTATTTACCGACACATAGCTTTGGTAAGCCACTCAGTTTCACATTTTTTCAATTCATACCGGCCAATAAAACAGTAATGTTTCACAAGATTAAAAATAAATTATGTGGCTCTGAAAGATTTCCAATCATTAAGAACCAATTTAGAACAAAGTGATCATTTAAAATAATATTTATTTCTAAACTGATATTTTTATCACACGACTGCCAGAAAACAATAATTTCACTGTATCCTGTGCTCCTATTTTATGCACATTACACACCCTTATTCTTAGTTAGTAGAGATGACCCGAACGGTTCGCCGGCGGATAGTTCCCGGCGAAATTCAGCTGTTCATGTCCACGGCTGGACGTAAACACATAGCGCGTTCGACCCGTTCCTATACCTCGTCATTGGGCTAAACTTTGACCCCTACATCACAGGCAACAGACACATGGCAGCCAATCAGGCTGCACTCCCCCACGGACCTCATGTCCCCCTACAGGGATGGTCGTAGTCAGCCAACTTCGCTACGCTGGAAGTACGCGTAGTTTTACGCAATTACGCCAATTACGCTAATTACGCCAAACTACGGCTTTGAAATCAAACATTCGCTTCATATGCGTTTTGTAGACTACGCATTAAAATATGCAATTACGCGTAGTGCGAAGCATAGTGTATGCGGATACTTATGCCCGTATGCAGAACATTTTACGCATTAATTCTTCTCTTAAATGCCTATACCGGGAACTCTTCTATGCGTTCATTCCCCTTTCCAATGCGTGAATTTGTAAGCATTCAATCGCACGCGGAAAATTAGCTGCGAGTAACGCATTTCGTAGTTCACTACGCAATACACATGTTAACTACGCATAGTGGGCGTAAGCTACATCATCGTAGTTCGTATGTGAAGTCTCAAAACTACGCTTACGAATTTACGTGTTGTGCTACGCGTAAATTCGTAAGCGTAGTTTTGAAACTTCACATACGAACTACGATGTGTAGATGCGAACTACGATGCGTAAATTCGCACTGGCGTAGTTTCTGCTCATCCCTGATAAAAACGCAGCATCGCCGGCCATGCTCTCAGTCTACGGCTGTTGCTATAGTGAGAGGAAGGGAGAGATTGCTGCAGAGAGACCGGGACAGTTAACTAGGCTGTTAAATATTGCTGAAAGCACCCCAAAACAAAAGCTCTTTTGAGGGCTCATATTGTTCTGTTGTGTTTTTTTGTGTGCGTGAGACACTGCATATAGGAAACAGTCATTTGCTGGGCTTTGTAGTTCAAATGTATCCTCTTCTATCTATTACAAAAGTGATTCTGATTCTGATTCAAGCCAGCACACTGTGTATCATTAGCAGTGCTTAGCTTGCAGCTGTATTTTTGATTGAATGTACTATAGGATATCTGTCTGTGTGGGTGACACACTGCATAAAGTCCACAGTCATTTGCTGGACCTTGTAGTTAAAAAGTATCCTCTTCTCCTTCTACAAGTTAGCACACTGTTTATCATAAACAGTGCGTAGCTTGCAACTGTATTTGTGATTGAACGAACTATAAGATATCTCTCTGTGTGTGTCAAAGTACACAGCCCAGTGATACGCACACACAGCTGCTGTGTATTTGACCCTGATTGTGTGCCTCTTTGTCTACCAGTATTGAATATTGTTAGTAGTACTGCATACCCCCAAAATGGAAAAAATGACAAGCAGAGGTAGGCAACCCCACAGGTTTTTTCGAAGTCGTGCTGGTGTGATTTCGTGTGGCTCTCAACCTATGCACAGTGTTCAGAGGGCACATACCCTTAACCCCCTAAATTCTGAGGACTTAGTTGACTGGTTAACACAGAACACTTCATCTTCCTCAGCTTCTGCATGGAACCGTGACATATCTTCCTCCTCCTGCTCTGTTTCTGGCACCCCACAACTACTTACCACCACTCAGCCGGCAGCCACCACCA
Source organism: Hyperolius riggenbachi (assembly GCF_040937935.1). NCBI lineage: Eukaryota > Metazoa > Chordata > Amphibia > Anura > Hyperoliidae > Hyperolius > Hyperolius riggenbachi. The sequence continues at coordinate 346,510,296 of NC_090651.1, read as the reverse complement.
CCATGTTTGTGGTGAATTTACTGATGCACGAGCATTATTGGTACAAGATGAAGGCACTAAGGATGTTACACCACCTCATATGTCTCAGTTAGGCGTCACTACACACATGGACGTAAGGTGTGAGGATGATGATGAACTACCTGTTGTTGGTGCAATTTTGGAGGTGTCTGATACAAGCAAAGCTGTGGATGATGATGATGATGATCATGGCATGGATGTCACGTTGGATCCCAGAAGACGTGATGAACAGGGGGACAGTTCAGAGGGGGAGACAGAGAGGAGGAGGAGAAGATGAGTTGCTGTAAGCAGCAGGGGGAGCTTGTTGCAAACACCTTGTAGCAGTGTTCGACGGCATGTATCGCCACCTAGGGTCAACCAGCAAACACACCCTTTAACGCCTGCTGCTGCCACCACCAGAATGCCGTTATGCCAGAGCTCACAAGTGTGACATTTTTTGTTTCTCTACCTCAGATTACAGCGATGCCATCTGTAAACTCTGCCAATGAAAACTGAGTCGTGGAAAGTGCAACAGCCACCTAGGGACAACTGCCTTACGAAGGCACTCCCATCACAAACACCACAAACTCAGATGGGATGAGCACATGAGGAAAAGCAGCACACAAACGCAAAGCCACCCTCTGCCTCCTCTTCTTCCTCCTGGTCCAGCATCTTTAGCCGCTTTGTCCTCTGCTGCCCTTACACCTTCACAGCCACCCTCTTCCACTCCGCCTCCCACCTTGAGCAGTTCTTGTTCCTCTCCCACAGCCAGGTGTCCATAAAGGAAATATTTGAGTGGAAGAAGCCAATGTCTTCCAGTCACCCCCTTGCCCAGCGTCTGACAGCTGGCTTGTCAGAACTGTTAGCCCGCCAGCTGTTACCATACAAGCTGGTGGACTCTGAGTATTTCTGAAAATTTGTGGCGATTGGGATACCACAGTGGAAGATACCAGGCTGCAATTATTTTTCCAAAAAGGCGATACCCAAACTGTACCATGATGTTAAAAGGCAAGTGGTAGGTTAGTGGAGTGGAAACAATAGGGAAGAAGACATAAGAATTAGCAGATTAAGCTGTGAGACTCCATTGCGACCTACTGCAAATTGTAGGCTTGTCTGAATAGGTGTGTTTTGAAAGTACTTTGAAGGTTCCAGCAAAACTAAACACAGGGAGCTCAACAAAGATCAAATGACATCACTCTTTCATACTATACATATGAACAATGTCCCTCCATAGATATAGACACCAAAAGTCCACATTAAAATCTCTTAAAATGTCCTCCAATAAACTTGACAGTATTTTCAAATTATTCTGCTGCTTTTCATGCATCAATAGTAACAGTGTACGCTAACCAGATTATGTGGCTGACCAGATTAGGATCAGCAGTCTGCGCTTCTTGCCAGTTTAACAAGAATACTGCAGCTATTCGTCCTCCAATCTTCAAAACTCCATGCATGGAAAACAAAATTAAATGGCAATACTGTGATACTGTATAGCTTAAGCATACAAACTGCCACCGGTGCTCCCCGATTTTAATGCAAGTACCCAGTGTTCCTCCACCAAGCAATAAATCAAGCCTCTCACCAGATCCTTATGCCAATCTGATACAGATTAGCAAACAGCTGTAGTAGCCTGGCGAGGAGACACTCATAGCCTGCTTGCTCCACCAGAGCCAGCCAGCCTGCCTGCCTTCCTGCCTGCCTCAGCCTCTTCACACCTGTTTGAGTCTTAGGAACTGGTCTGCTGGAAGAAATGATCGTGACTTGTATACCAAGCGCTGTTTGCTGATCTGTATCGGATTGGCATAAGGATCTGGTGAGAGGCTTAAAGAGACTCTGAAGCGAGTCTCAATTCTCTTTTTTAACCTATATTCATATTAAGCCCCATAAGCACAGCTAAACCGCCTCTATACCGCGGCAAAACGTGGGGTTTATAACCCCCAAATCCCCTCTCCAACCTCCGGGGAGCGCTTCCTGCTTGAGGCGGAGCTACAGCCATAAGCTCTGCCTCAAGCACGTTAATCCCCGCTGATCGCCGCCTCTCTCCTGCCCCTCTCATCTGCCTTCACAGAGAGGGGCGGGGAGAGGCGGAGATCTGCGCGGCGATTGACGCAAATGGAGGCAGAGCTACAGCTCATAGCTCTGCCTCCAGGAAGTGCAAAATCCACGACTAAGAAAGTCGTGGATTTTGCAGGGGGATTTGGGGGGTATTAACCCCTTGTTTTGCCACGGGATAGCGGCGGTTTAGCTCTGCTTATGGGGCTTAATATGAATATAGGTTAAAAAAGAGAATTGAGACTCGCTTCAGAGTCTCTTTAAGTTATTGCTCGGTGGAGGAACACTGGGTGCTTGCAAAAAAATCGGGGGGCACCGGTGGCAGTTTGTATGCTTAAAGAGGAACTCCAGTGAAAATAATTTAATAAAAAAAGTGCTTCATTTTTACAATAATTATGTATAAATGATTTAGTCAGAGTTTGCTCATTGTAAAATCTTTCCTCTCCCAGATTCACATTCTGACATGTATTACATGGTGATATTGTTACTGTGGGCAAGTTATGTAGCTGTTTCTAGCTGCTCTGGCTGTTACAGACAGCTTTAAACAGCCATTTCCTGTCTGTGAACATTGTTACATTGTGGCAGTTTGCCCAGAGTACCGCGGTATTCAGAGCCTCTTGTGGGAGGGGTTTCAGCACAAAATTAGTCACACAGCGCCCCCTGATGGTCTGTTTGTGAAAATCATTCTATTTCTCATGTAAAAGGGGGTATCAGCTACTGATTGGGATAAAGTTCAATTCTTGGTTGGAGTTTCTCTTTAAGCTATACAGTATCACACTATTGCCATTTAATTTTATTTTGCATGCATGGAGTTTTGAAGATTGGAGGACGAATAGCTGCAGGATTCTTGTTAAAGGGGCAGTTTAGTGAAAATTATTATTTTCCATTAATCACATATCAGTTATTTAATAATACGTTTCTTCATAGACCTTGTGTTAAAAAAAGTAGATGATAACACTAATTCTGCTTTTTAAGACAGCTGAGCTGCGTCATAACCATGCTCTAAGCTGCTCTAAGCGATGGACTTCACTGATAGTAGCAGACACTGCAGCTGATTTATAATGGCTGGCTCACACACTACAGAGAGCTGTGCTGTTTTAATTTGATCTTTGTTGTGTTTAGTTTTGTTGAATCTTCTTTAAAGTTATATACACACTTAGATAACAGGTGCGATCCAACCCACGGGGATAGATCAATTTAATTAGGTTATCTGGTGACAAAATTGAAGAGCGCACTTTGTGGGGCCATTTTATTTAACTTTGAAGGTTTACAGTCTTGGAGCATGGCCGACAAGCTGAGAGTTCCAAAGGAGAGGTGATGCTCATGAAAAGTGCTGGATGTGGGAGTGAGAGGAGGTGCCCAAGCTAGAGGTTAAAAGGGTCTCCTGATAGGAGCGAAGGTTCTGAGTGTGATGGTATCTGGAGATTAATGAGGAAATGTATGGAGGTGATAACTTGTGTAGAGCTTTGTATGGTAGTGTGAGTAGTTTAAACTGAATCCCTTTGGTAATTGGTAACCAATGGAGAGATTGGCAGAGAGGGGCTGGCTAAGAGGTGGATGAGATGGGCAGCGAAGTTTAGTAGGGACTGGAGAGGTGTGAATCTGATGTTTGGTAGACCACAGATTAGGGTGTTACGGTGTGTCAAGATGAGATATGATTAGAGCATGAACAAGCATTTTGGTTGCCTCCTGTGAAAGGAAGGGACAAATTCTGGAAATGTGTTTGAGATGCAAGTAATAGGAGGTAGTTATTGTGTTAATATGTGGTGGTCTAAATGAGAGCTCAGAGTCCAGAAATACCCCTAGATAGGAAAGGTTGGAAATGCCAATTTCCGATTTGGTGGGTATTCTGATTTCCACCAATGTCTATTACTGGTTCCACAAATGTCCGATTTCTGTTTTACATTTCCGATTTTTGAGGAGTCTTTTTTGGTGTTTTTTTCCATTCTCTGATTGGCCAAATACTTCCCAGTTGACTCTGCATTCTCTTATCTGGTCCAATGCTTCTGTGTTCTGTTATTGGGCTAAAATTACCAAGTTGAGGTTATGTGGTATTTTCACAGAAGTCTGGTTTGTGAGTTCCGATCGGAAATGCAAAAATGTAATTTCCATGGCATATGGATGAGTATCCCTACCGCCAGACAGCGAACTTTAGGGGTTGAGATTTTTTTCTACATTGATGGTGTCTGTGGGAGGTGGATCAGAAAACGAAACCACAATCTCCATTTTGTTCAAGTTAAGTTTAAGGAAACTGGATGACGTAAATAGATACAGCGGATAGGCAGTCGGGGACTTTAGATAATAGTATGGAGAGGTTGAGGTCTTGGATACTCCCCCCCCCCCCCACACACACACACACCTGTACGCTTTAAAAAAATAGCAGGTATGACCTCATCCAACATTATATCTGAAAACGCAGTCAACTCCTTCAACTCATTTTTACAGAGGCAAATCGTTGGAGGCAGCCTTAAAACTTATTAAAACCAATATAGGGTATTCTAATAAAAATAAAAACATAAAAAATAAAAGAGGTATCTTACCTCATCAGATGACTCACATAGGTGGAAAAGGGAGTCTTTATTAAAATTAAAGGGTTAAGCTGTAGACAACGCGTTTCACGGGACACATCCCGCTTCATCAGGTCAATAAACAGAAACCTATAATAAAACATTTACCTTAAAGTTCTGATCAACAATATATAATACAAATTAAAACTATCACAATTTTGCACTGCACGGTAGGCAAACGACTTTTCCACCCTTAAATTGATATAATGGATGTAATATTAATATAAACCATAAGCATGTGTATGACGTCACACCGTACAAAAATGGCAGGGTAACAATCCCAATCAATCATACACATGTGTATACACATACTTTTATACATATATACACATTCACATATATGCGACACCACATACAATGTGTACCGCTGGATTTGATTACGCAATTGATTGTACAAATTAAATATTAAATTAAAGTAAATAAATAAATAATCCCTAATTATTATTAAATTAGCTAATAGAATAGATAAATAAATAATTAATTAATGAATTATATTAAGTCAGTTGGATCACATGGATTCAATCAATAAATACATTAATAAATTAATCACAACCATTGTTGAACATATTGCTAAATTATAAAAATTAAAACTCAATATAGGTTGCCTTCCCGCTGTTACAGGTGGTGACATGTATTATAAGCTGAGGTAAAAGCAAGCTATACAGAAGGGATGTAGAGAAGGTTATGAAGAGGGATATGCAGAGGTTATGCAGGAGGGATGGATGGTTTCTTGTTGCTAGAGCTTTGTGCACAGTGGAAATTTGTAATTTCTATGCTATGTGCAAACTTATTTAACCACTTCGTATCCAGACCTTGTTTCCCACTTATGGACCAGAGCAGTTTTGACAGTTTAGCTATGTCCTTATTTAATCAGAAATAACTTTATCCCTACTTATAACACAGAAATGAAATACTGTATATATTGTTTATTTCAAGACAAAGTAGGCTTTCATTGTATACCATTTTTTCCCTCGAACAATTTTGTTTTCTAGGAATTTTAATGGGAAAACAAGGAAAAAAATAGAAAAAACACATTTCTCAGTTTTACCAATTCCAGTTTAAAAATAAAAAGTGCTACTGTAGATAAAAAAACAAATTTAGTTTGGCTATTCTTACTGCTTATCACAAAACCTAGATTATGTTCCTGTCACAATCTATGGTGAAGATATTGGATTCTGAAATAATGCTACAGAATGTATTTTTCACTATAAACTGAGATAATAACAAATATTTTTAATGGTAAAAATCAATCTCATTAGCTCAGGAAACATATATGCCTGTTTACCAATTAGTGCTGCATCAGATAGTGCCAGAAATGTGCACAGGAGCAAGCCCAATCCTATACAGCACCGCTTATTCTACAAGATGTATATCTACTGACTCGTGGCTTAATTAATTAAGTGGTTAATATTTTATTTAATATGGATTTCTTTTACAGAAGCAGGCACCAAGACCAACCAAGATGGTACGTCACTTTTTTTTACTTTATGTTTAATCATTTTTACCCCATATGCTATTTGTTATCTAAAATATTACCAATATGACATGAGCACATAGCCTTAAAGAGAAACTCCGACCAAGAATTTAACTTTATCCCAATCAGTAGCTGATACCCCCTTTTACATGACAAATCTATTGCATTTCACAAACAGACCATCAGGGGGCGCTGTATGACTGATATTGTGGTGAAACCCCTCCCACAAGAAGCTCTGAGTACCGCGGTACTCTGGGCAAACTGCCACAATGTAACAAGGCTCACAGACAGGAATTAGCTGTTTACAGCTGTCTCTAACAGCCAAAACAGCTAGGAGCAGTTACATAACCTGCCCACAGTAACAATGTCACCATGTAATACATGTCAGAATGTAAATCTGGGAGAGGAAAGTTTTTACAATGAGCAAACACTGACTAAATCATTTATACATAATTATTGTAAAAAATGAAGCACTTTTTTTATTACATTATTTTCACTGGAGTTCCTCTTTAAGGTTACCAATAAATGGTAAAATCAGATAGCTTGATTTCTCACGTTTATTCAACCAAAACCACCAAAAAGAGAAGAAATTTAAAATGTTTTTTTTTTTGATCGATAAAAAACAATTGATCGTTCCATTTTTTTCAATAAACTGACTGGATGTGTTGGTAAAATCAGGTTGATTGCTTTGAAAATTGAATGGTATGTTGTAGGTTTGATAAAATAATCAATAGATTAAAATCTTATAAAATAAATACTGTATATGAAATTGACTTGTGTATGACCACACACCATACATTTATTTATTTATTTTCAATTCAAGAATTACAATACATTTTTTGGATTGATTGCAACATTTAAAAAAATCTGACTAATGTAACACACACATGTTCAATTACTCTCCAATTACGAAAAAGACCATTGACAACTCTGAAAAAAATTTCTCTTGGGTGACGTCTATACATTAATAAATTGACATACATTAATAATTAATATACATTAATAAATTGACAATCTATCCTACACCATTCAATCACTCCTGATCGATTTATATAGAAAAAGACGGAGAATCCTATCACATTTCTTGCTCAAATTCAAGAAAAAGCTTTCAATTTTTTGGGACAACCGATTGTTTTTATTGATTTGCTGTACAATTGGATAATTTTATTGTATGACTAGGTGACCTAAGCCCGTTTAAAAACGGGCTCTAGGTCTGTGTGGAATCCCCATCCCCTCTCCCCTCCCACCTCCCCTCCCCTCTCCTCCACTCCCCTCCCACTCTTCGCCGCAGTGTCAACGCGCATGCGCACCTGCCGCACGTGCGCACCCGCCTCACACGTGAACGCCGCCCGCTGACTCGCTGCAAACCCGGCCGCCCCGCTGACCCGCCGCACGCCCGGCCGCCCCCTGACAAGCCGCACGCTCGGCTCCCTGGTCCCACGCTATCCCTGGGTAACGTTGTCCGTGCTACGCAGTGCGCACAACGGTTCAGCATGGACAACACTACAAAGGGACAGCGCACGGACGCAGGGGTTTTATTTTAGAGGATGTGTGGCCACCTCAAGGCTCGGTCCAGAGTGGGAGCATTGCTTTCCCTGTGACGGCAAGAACGCAACACAATGGAACAGGAAAGCATAAGAGCACTGTGTCGCATAAGGTTAATTGACAAGTATGCTTCACTGTACTGTTATCACAGGAGTTAAGCGGTAAATGCACTGCATGCAGGGATTCCTCACTCTAATGAAACGCACTGCATTGGCCACACTAAGGACAACACATTGCTTTTGTATTTCAGTACGGCATTCTGCACTACAAAGCGTCCATTACGACACACCCCAATGCTTCACTGTAAACGTAGCCTTAGGGATGGAACGTGAAACAGTATATGGTAGCCATTAGCAAACGTTCTTCCCATAATGCCTAGTAGGACATCTGACATGAAGCCAGCTGGCCAAAAGCATTCACAAACCTAGGAGTTTCAATAGGAAAGTGAGTTCATGAATGCTGTCACCGTAGTGAACTCTTTCCCTACTGGCCAGCTGGCTGCAGATCAAAGGTCATGCTATGGATTATGGGATGACGTTTGCCACTGGTTAACATATGCATTGAAGAATTCGATCCCCACGTAGCACTGTTAATGAGCTTCAATTATGCACAGCGAAATTACCCAATTATGATGCAGATCCATAAAATTCAACCTATGGAAAAATCTATTTTGCATATAATCATAATTAGAATGCGTAATTTTGTATTGACTCATCATTTTGCTATATATTCATCCATGTGAAAATGTGTTATCTAATGTCTATAGACTTCAATGCACTTTGTGAAAATGAATTTTCACTTGCATGTCCATAAATGTTTACATACGTACTTAGCTATGAAAGCATGCGTTTCTCCGAGACAGGCAAAAACAACGCAGGAAAATTGGGCGCACCAGGTGTCGCTATAGGCCGTAATGTGAATTACAACTGTAGCGGCACCCATTCAATTATTAAAGGGACTACAAGCACCTCTTATGAGTATCCCTTTAAGCCAGATGACTTCCAACAAAGTCGTGCTATGACCTTTGGCATCCTCTCTCCCTGATAAAGCGAGGTGACGCTCGCGGAACTAGTGGGATCTTGTCCTCTGAGGGGATTCCTTGTTCCCTGCTGTGCTGCTGAGATTGACATCACCATTTCTGGGCTAAGTATCTCCTATTTTTTGCACTACTCCACTTTATGCTCTTTTTCCTATGGGCTGTTCCTTTGCCTTAATTTTTTACTAGGCATCTTATCACTAGTAATACTGTATATCTGGATAGCAATTGTGCACTTTATTTTATAATTTTATATACCGTATATACTCGCATGCAAGCCGAATTTTTGACCCCCAAAAACTGGCACAAAAGTGGGGGTCTCGGCTTGCATGCGAGTCAATTATTTACCTGATTGGGGCCGAAGGGGAGCGGGCAGCTGAGAGATTGGGTGCGGAAGGCGGAGAGTATAGCTGCAGCGGCGAGAGCAGAGCTTTAGTGTCAGGCCGCCGCCGACTACCTGTGTGTGGGCCCCGAGCGTCCAAGCCACCATTACGCCGCAGCCACCCTGGAGGAGATAGGGTCTCACATGTGTGTCGCCGGCCGACTGCCGGCTTCCTCAGAGACCACCAGCTGATCGGGGCCGAAGGGGAGCGGGCAGCTGAGAGATCGGGTGTCCGCGGCGAGAGCAGAGCGGATAGATGGCCACACAGAATAGATACACAGCTCGCGCTTCCTGCTGTGTCTGCACCTTGTGAGCCCATTGGCTGGTAATAATAGCCAATGGGCTCACAAGGTGCAGACACAGCAGGAAGCGCGAGATTATGAACACGGAAGAGCGCTCCTGCTGTGTATCTATTCTGTGTGGCCATCTATCCGCTCTGCTCTCGCCGCGGACACCCGATCTCTCAGCTGCCCGCTCCCCTTCGGCCCCGATCAGCTGGTGGTCTCTGAGGAAGCCGGCAGTCGGCCGGCGACACACATGTGAGACCCTATCTCCTCCAGGGTGGCTGCGGCGTAATGGTGGCTTGGACGCTCGGGGCCCACACACAGGTAGTCGGCGGCGGCCTGACACTAAAGCATTGCTCACTGTGGTTATTGTATGCGACTGGCACTTACATTTTGTTATGGACCTGCCTATTTTTTGCACTTTAGTGACCGAGTGGTGGTCACCTTTTCTATTGCATTCTATTACCAGCATTGTGTGGCCATTCATTGCCCCTGCTTTGCTCCCCCCAGGGCTTCGGCTTGCATGAGGGTCAATCATTTTTTCATGTTTTGTTAGGTAAAAGTTGGAGGGTCGGCATGCGAGTATATACGGTATGTGATATTTATTCATGTGTTTATTTTTGAGGTTTCATTGCACAGGTGTTGTTTATTGGTCTTGCATCACACTAGGTTGTATACTGAACCCGGGTTCTCCCCCTGTTGGGCTCAATATTGAGCCTACTGTGGGGTTTTATATCTGACAGCAGCATTGTGTCATTATACAATATATTGCATTTAGAGTGATTGTTTCACATGCAGCAGGGATCATGTTGGAATAGTTGCTTGTTTTTTAAATGGTTTTATTCTTTATTGAATCATCAGTACTGTGAATATTATTATACCTAATGTTGAACAAAGATTTTTGTTATACTTTTTCAAATTTTGCTGTGGGAGGTGCTATTTTTAAGGGCTTTCTTCCTCTACCATATAATTGCTCTTGTTTTGAGCCCTAGCACACACAGTTATTTGGTTGAGGTGTTGCAGACACTTTCCAGAAACTTAATTACATGTACACATGTTTCTCATGCCCATTGACTTTGGAACATTTGGTGAAATTGAACTCCATGAATGTAATTTTGCATTGAGCATAATCACCATTGCAAAAATAATGCGAATATTAATGACAGTAAAATTATCCATTACGATCAAAACTACGTTATTATTCCTGACTAGGCTTGTATTGGAATGATTGTAATTGCAGTGTAGACTAAAGGTGGCCACACACCATACAATTTTTTTAAATATCTGTTCAATTTAAGAATTGCAATCAATTTTTCTGACTGATTGTAACATTTCAAAAATATGACCAATGTACCACACACGTATGTTCAATCTTTCCCCAATTATGATAAAACTGATTGGAAACTCTGACAAAATTGCTAGGGTGTGTATATTAATAAATTGACAATCTAACACACACCATACAATCTTTAAAGAAAATTGAAGAGAAATATCTGGCATTTCGGATCGATTTAAATCGAAAAAAACGGGAAATCCGATCGTATTTTTCAGTCGAATGAAAAAAAAGCTTTCGATATTTTTGGGAAATACGATCGTTTTTATCGAATTGCTGTAAAATCGGATCATTTTATTGTATGGTGTGTGGCCACCTTTAGGCTATGTTCACATCAGTATAGCTAGCCATATGTGGCCACAGTATTTGGTACACAAAATGGGAAAAGGCACCCCAATGTAGTATTCAATGGGTAAATCATGCAGTTGCACCCACATACTGGAAGTGCCTGCATAAGACACTGTACTGTAGACCTGAGGAAGCAAGCAAGCAGGTCCTGCGATACGTGTCATCTTTTCCTGTGTCCAATAACATTGTTATCCTAAACCTCCCACTTGAGGTAAGATTGTTTCATTACCCATATTTACCCATTTCATACTACATTAGGGCAACTCCTCCCATTTTGTGTACAGTTTTACCCCCTACCCCCTTCCTCAGCCCAGGAGCGTTCCGTAATAATAATCAAGTGGTCCTTTTTTTGGAGAGCAACCAAACCTATCCTCCTTAAAGAGACCCTGAAGTCTTTTTCCTGCTTTTGTCATATAATCCTTTTCAGCATGAATGTCTCAGTGAAATCGCCGCATCCCCGCGGCAGATGGGTGATTTATGGCAGAGGATTAGCCCTGCAGAGCTCCACGGCTTGCAGGGCTTCCCTTCCTCAATGAGGCAGAGTACTCAGCTGCAGCTCTGCCTCCTCCGCAGTCAATCTCTGCTGATTGCCGCCTCTCCCTGCCCCTCTCAGTCTTCTTTCACTGAGAGGGGCGGGGAGGAGGCAGAGATCTGCAGGTATTGATTGCAGAGAGGCTGAGCTACAGCTCAAAGCTCAGCCTCTCCAGGAAGAGAAGCCCTGCGTGTCAGGGCAGCATGATCTGTGACCTGCAAAGTCGTAGAACTTTGCAGGTTGCTTTCTCACTAATAAATCACCCATCTGCCGTGGGGATGCGGCGATTTCACTGGGGCATTAAGGCTGAAGAGGATTATAAGACAAAAGAAGGGAAAAAAAGAGACTTCAGAGTCTCTTTAAGTGGATGCCCAATTCACTTGGAGATAGAACTCTCCACCTGCCTAATACTGTGGTTGCCTAATAGCAACCTTGATTTGTAAGTAGTATTTATTTCACACATTTATTGCCTGAAAATACTACACTATCTGGTTTCATTGAATTAGGTGACGCTCCCAGCGCCTGATTCAAGAACTCACTAGTGCATATTGCTGGTGAGTTTGTGAATTGCGTAGGACCTATTGTAAGAAAAGATCATTTAACTCACTTCAGGGTAAACTGTGTTCTCAATACTAGAAATGACATTCCAATCAGTCATTTAAAGCTCATTTTAAGCAAGGAAAAAACAATATTAAAAGATTAATTTTGATAACTGTTATTACTTGAACAATTATGTGATTGGTGGGATACTTTTATTTTAAAGCAGTAGCACAAATGTCTATCTATCTATCTAATCTATCCATTTCTGTTTTACAGGGTACAGTAATAGAATCATTGATGTGTTTATCGGGATGGCTTCTGGAATGGCCATCGTCATTCTTGTGACCTTGATATTAAGATTAACTGTCAAGTGAGTATATTAATGACAGAACACAATGCAATTCTTTAGTTTTGAAACAATTAATATTGATGATCCTTGAAATGATCCTGCTTGTGGGACTACATATTGCGCAGCCTAACCACCTCGGCAACATCAGACTTTGTGTAATCGCAAATTTATGCCCTCTGGGCACAGTGAAGATCAGAGGTTAGTATAGCAGGTGTGTGGCATATGGGTGCACAGCATGAGCATAAATGTACAGTACATGTTTAAATGAATTAAGCGTCAATTGATCAAAGGCTGTTCGATAAAAAACAATTGGGAAAATACCGCATTCGGTATTTCAGAGGTTTTTTTGCTAATTCATCAATATTTTCACAAGTGCGGTACTTACTCTAAATCTGTGTATTCGTCTTATTTAACATTTTATTTAATTGCCACAGCTTAGAAGAACTTCCAGGAGACATTACACATTCCATGCTTAGGTGATTTCCCCACTAGCTCTTCTGCATCTTCAAACAAGAGCCTAGGGGGTTAAACAGCTGAAGGGTGGCAGGGGAAACCTGTTTTGTTCAAATCTCTCTCTCTGCTCACTACCTGGGGGGGGTAGAAAAGCAGGAACCTCTGGAGAAGGCTTCGTAACCAGTCACATGGACTTGCTGGGGACAGGGGCTGTTCCTATTGGCTCTCTGCTCCTGTCAACCATGAGGATATCCACACGGAAGGCTTTTGAAGCTGGTTTTCGACAGATAAGAGATGCCAGTAATTAGGGAACATGTTCTTGGGGTTTACTGCATGCATGATCTTCATGAATTGACATTAGCTGACATGTGTTGGAGGTGTTTACCGCACAACAAGTCGATAATTTACCTCCCTGCTCGGTAATTTCAGCTTGCCATGTGGTAGCAACCTTGATCAATTGACATTTTACGAAATGCTCCATAAATTCAGCTGTTTTCACCATTACCTAATGCGGTAATGCTTGATGAATTGACGCCTTGGCCCGCTAGTCTTCTTTAAGGGACCCAGCAAGAAACCTCATAGGGAACAGTTTTCTAATCTCAGCACCCTCTACAGCACGGAGTGTTGCGATTGGACAGTTATTTGAGACAGGCACAAGTAATTTTTTTCCCCGTCAGCACAGATTTCCTGACCTAGTCCTCTACTAGTAAGAGCTTGCCTATTCTGAGCCAGCACTGGACCTTTGGCAGTTACATACTAATAAAGATCTGCTTTCCCTGAAAGAGAACCCGAGGTGGGTTTGAAGAATGTTATCTGCATACAGAGGCTGGATCTGCCTATACAGCCCAGCCTCTGTTGATATCCCAAACCCCCCTAATGCCCCACTGCACTCTGCAATCCCTGATAAATCACAGCCGTGCTGTCGACACACAGCGTGTCGCAGCGGCTGTGTTTATCTCTACTGTATAGTGTCAATCTGCTGCTCTCCCCACCTCCTGCAGAACTCCCGTCCCCGCCTGCGTCCCTTCCCTCCCCGCTGATTAGAGGGAAGGGACAGGGGCAGGGACCGGAGCTCTGCAGGAGGCGGGGGGAGCAGCCGAGACTGACACTACAGATGTAAACACAGCACGCACAGCGCGGCTGTGATCTATGTCTGATTGCAGAGTGCAGGGGGACATTAGGGGGGTTTGGAATAGCAACAGAGGATGGGCTGTATAGGCAGATCCAGCCTCTGTGTGCAGATAACATTCTTCAAACACACCTCAGGTTTAGAGGTGTACCGAACGGTTCGCCGGCGAACGGTTCCAGGCGAACATTGGGGGTTCGCGTTCGCCTGCGCCAGGCGAACTTTTCCGGAAGTTCGATTCGCCCCATAATGCACTATGAGGGTCAACTTTGACCCTCTGCATCACAGTCAGCAGGCACATTGTAGCCATTCAGGCTACAGTAAGCCCTGGAGCCCCACCCCCCCCTTATATAAGGCAGCCTCCGGCGGCCATTACAGTCACTCGTGTGCCTGCTAGAGAGGAAAGGGACAGCTGCTGCAGACTTTTTCTCTTAGGGACAGATTAGTTAGGTTCTAGGCTGCTTTGCTTGTTCCTGACTGATTAATATTGCTTTTAAAGCACCCAGCAACAGCTCTTTTCAGAGCTCAACCTGTACATTTTTTTTTCTGACACTTTTGTTGCATGCACAGCCTTGCTAATTAATAGTGTGTGTGCCACTGCCAGCAGCCCAGCACATTCAGTGACTGACTGCCTGTGTGTGTGACAGGGAGCTGCACATTGTACTACCCAGTACTGCATATACCCCAGTACCTGTTGTGTTTACTTAACCCACCTCATCACTGCATATACCTAGCTTTGTGTTGAGTGAACCCAGCTCACTGCATCTAACTACCCAGTACCTGTTGTGTTTACTTAACCCACCTCATCACTGCATATACCTAGCGTTGTGTTGAGTGAACCCAGCTCACTGCATCTAAGTCTAACTAACTGTTGTGTTGAGTGAGAACCCACCTCACTGCATCTTAAGTACCTTTACTGTATACTGTTCAGTGAACCCAGCTCACTGCATCTAACTACCCAGTACCTGTTGTGTTTACTTAACCCACCTCATCACTGCATATACCTAGCCTTGTGTTGAGTGAACCCAGCTCACTGCATCTAATTACCTGTTGTGTTGAGTGTGAACCCACCTGGCCACCTCACTGCATCTAACTACCTGTTGTGTTGAGTGAGAACCCACCTCACTGCATCTTAAGTACCTTTACTGTTGAGTGAACCCAGCTCACTGCATCTAACTACCTGTTGTGTTGAGTGAGAACCCACCTGGCCACCTCACTGCATCTAACTACCTGTTGTGTTGAGTGAGAACCCACCTCACTGCATCTTAAGTACCTTTACTGTTGAGTGAACCCAGCTCACTGCATCTAACTACCCAGTACCTGTTGTGTTTACTTAACCCACCTCATCACTGCATATACCTAGCCTTGTGTTGAGTGAACCCAGCTCACTGCATCTAATTACCTGTTGTGTTGAGTGTGAACCCACCTGGCCACCTCACTGCATCTAACTACCTGTTGTGTTGAGTGAGAACCCACCTCACTGCATCTTAAGTACCTTTACTGTTGAGTGAACCCAGCTCACTGCATCTAACTACCTGTTGTGTTGAGTGTGAACCCACCTGGCCACCTCACTGCATCTAACTACCTGTTGTGTTGAGTGAGAACCCACCTCACTGCATCTTAAGTACCTTTACTGTTGAGTGAACCCAGCTCACTGCATCTAACTACCTGTTGTGTTGAGTGTGAACCCACCTGGCCACCTCACTGCATCTAACTACCTGTTGTGTTGAGTGAGAACCCACCTCACTGCATCTTAAGTACCTTTACTGTTGAGTGAACCCAGCTCACTGCATCTAACTACCCAGTACCTGTTGTGTTTACTTAACCCACCTCATCACTGCATATACCTAGCCTTGTGTTGAGTGAACCCAGCTCACTGCATCTAATTACCTGTTGTGTTGAGTGTGAACCCACCTGGCCACCTCACTGCATCTAACTACCTGTTGTGTTGAGTGAGAACCCACCTCACTGCATCTTAAGTACCTTTACTGTTGAGTGAACCCAGCTCACTGCATCTAACTACCTGTTGTGTTGAGTGAGAACCCACCTGGCCACCTCACTGCATCTAACTACCTGTTGTGTTGAGTGAGAACCCACCTCACTGCATCTTAAGTACCTTTACTGTTGAGTGAACCCAGCTCACTGCATCTAACTACCCAGTACCTGTTGTGTTTACTTAACCCACCTCATCACTGCATATACCTAGCCTTGTGTTGAGTGAACCCAGCTCACTGCATCTAATTACCTGTTGTGTTGAGTGTGAACCCACCTGGCCACCTCACTGCATCTAACTACCTGTTGTGTTGAGTGAGAACCCACCTCACTGCATCTTAAGTACCTTTACTGTTGAGTGAACCCAGCTCACTGCATCTAACTACCTGTTGTGTTGAGTGTGAACCCACCTGGCCACCTCACTGCATCTAACTACCTGTTGTGTTGAGTGAGAACCCACCTCACTGCATCTTAAGTACCTTTACTGTTGAGTGAACCCAGCTCACTGCATCTAACTACCTGTTGTGTTGAGTGTGAACCCACCTGGCCACCTCACTGCATCTAACTACCTGTTGTGTTGAGTGAGAACCCACCTCACTGCATCTTAAGTACCTTTACTGTTGAGTGAACCCAGCTCACTGCATCTAACTACCCAGTACCTGTTGTGTTTACTTAACCCACCTCATCACTGCATATACCTAGCCTTGTGTTGAGTGAACCCAGCTCACTGCATCTAATTACCTGTTGTGTTGAGTGTGAACCTACCTGGCCACCTCACTGCATCTAACTACCTGTTGTGTTGAGTGAGAACCCACCTCACTGCATCTTAAGTACCTTTACTGTTGAGTGAACCCAGCTCACTGCATCTAACTACCTGTTGTGTTGAGTGAGAACCCACCTCACTGCATATAGCTAGCATACCCCCGAGATGGACAAAATGGACAAACCAGGTAGAGGAAGAGGTAGAGGCAGATCCAGAGGAAGGCCACCAGGCACCGGCAGGTCTGTGCGAGGTGGTGTTGCTGTGATTTCATGCGGACCTGCCCCAAAATACAGTGCTCAGAAGAAGGCACGTGCCATCACTTCCCAAAATCGTGAGGAGGTGATTGAGTATTTAACACAGAACACCTCATCTCCCGCATCCACCAGCGCTACAACAAGCACCACATCCGCTGCATTTGACACTTCGCAGGAGTTATTTGGTGGTGGTGGTGAAATCACTGATTCCCAGCCACTACTGCAACAACAACAAGAAGGCGCAGGTACACCACCTCATACGTCTGAGTTAGGTGGCGATAGTATGGACGTAACGTGTGTGGATGGGGATGATGGTGGACCACCTGAAGTTGGTGCACTTGAGGAGGTGTCTGAGGAAAGCGCAGCTGGCCAGGAGGATTATGATGACGATTATACGGATACCACATATGTTCCCGGTAGAGGAGATGACCAGGGGGACAGTTCAGAGGAGGAGTCAGAGAGGAGTAGGAGGAGACGACTCCATGATAGAAGCAGAGGGAGCTCGTCCTCAGAAACAGCTGGGGGCAGTGTCCGGTGCCATGTATCGCCAGCTATGGCCAGGGAGCACACATGCCCTTCAACGTCAGCTGCTGCTGATGCCACCGTAGCGCCATCACCCCAGGGGGCCTCAGCGGTTTGGAAATTTTTTTCACGTGTGTGTCTCAGATCGGAGCAAAGCCATCTGTTGTCTCTGCCAGCAAAAATTGAGCCGTGGAAAGGCCAACTGTCATGTAGGGACAAGTGCTTTACGAAGGCACCTGGAGAGAAGGCACAAACAGCTATGGCAAGAACACCTGAGGAAAAGAAGCACCCCTCAAAAGACAAGCAGCGGAGAACAACCGTGGCAGCCGTCACAGGGGGCTTCTGCTGCTCCACGTTCCCATGGTATTGTTCGTGGCTGGGGGGGAGGAAGAATGGATACACTTTTAAACAATTTAAAAATACAACCATCTAAACTTTCAAACAATTATACAACCATCTAAACTTTCAAACAATTTAAAAATACAACCATCTATCATTTTCAAAAAATTTAAAAAAAAAGGGCAAAAAAACTTGCCCTCCGTAAAACATTCTTGGCAAATGCTTTCGACTTGGTTTGTCTTCCGCTGGCTCAAGGGTCCATCTGACCACAGATGCCTGGTCTGCAAAGCACGGTCAGGGCAGCTACAGCATGGGTCTCAGCAGGCTCCCACTTCGGGCCACAATCCAACCTTCATTCCCCGCGGTGACAATGGCAGACTTGCCCTCCATAACGGATTCCCGTTAAAGGATTTAAAGTTAATTCATTTCAAATACACAGCAGGGCCTCGAAAGTCCGCCTCCTGTATTGTTATTTTTGATCACTACCTCGGGGCGGGCGTGCATGCCTACCTGCTGCCCTCCTTGGATGTGTGGTGGTAGCCGTTTCTCAGGCTCCACACCGGATTCCATCCCTCATTCCCCGGCCATTACCCGGGGTCACAAATGACAGACTTGCCCGCCTCCATATGATTCTCGTGAAAGGAATGTGGTGTCATCTTTGCCCGCCATAACTGGTTCTCGTTAAAGGATTTAAAGTACATTCATTTCAAATACACAGCAGGGCCTCGAAAGTCCTCCTCCTGTATTGTTATTTTTGGTCACTACCTCAGGGCGGGCGGGCGTGCATGCCTGCCCGCTGCCCTCCTTGGATGTGTAGTGGTAGCCGTTGCTCAGGCTCCACACCGGATTCAAACCTCTCATTCCCCGGCCATTACCCGGGGTCACAATGGCAGACTTGCCCGCCTCCACAGGATTCTCATTGTAGTGGTACTGAACAAGTACACAGCAAGTAGAAAATGTAAATTAAAAACAAAACGTAAGCTTTTTAACAATGCCATGGAAAGTTGAGAAGGAAGTCACACATTACCTGACATCACTGAGTGAGGAAGAGCAATCACGCCATGTTGCGCAGTAGTCCAGCATGGCCGTCACTACACAAACAGCTGTTTGCGGTGCGTTACACAGTGAGTTTGGTGTGTCAGTGTGAAGCAGTACTCTAATTACACTCCCTGTTTGATGTATACACATGCAAGATGTTTGAAAGCACGTTAGGCCTGCAATTTAGCATTCAATGTGATTTCTGCCCTTAAAACGCTGCTTTGCGTCACATCCAGATTTTTCACCGGGACTTTTGGCATGTATCCCACTCCGCCATGCCCCCCTCCAGGTGTTAGACCCCTTGAAACATCTTTTCCATCACTTTTGTGGCCAGCATAATTTTTTCTATTTTTCAAAGTTCGCCTCCCCATTGAAGTCTATTGCGGTTCGCAAATTTTTCCGCGAACCGAACCTTCTGCGGAAGTTCGCGAACCGAAAATCGGAGGTTCGCGACATCTCTACTCAGGTTCTCCTGAAGTGCTGGCCACAAATTATTAGCATTCTGTAAGCAAAAAGAGTACAAGCTTTTGTGAATGAATTTTGAATCACATGACTGACTTCTTCAAAGGTAATTTCTCTGGGATGGCTGCATCAAATACCTTTCGAGCCACTGACCCAAAACAAATACAGTGGTGTGAAAAACTATTTGCCCCCTTTCTGATTTCTTATTCTTTTGCATGTTTGTCACACTTAAATGTTTATGCTCATCAAAAACCGTTAACTATTAGTCAAAGATAACATAATTGAACACAAAATGCAGTTTTAAATGATGGTTTTTATTATTTAGTGAGAAAAAAAACTCAAAACCTACATGGAGCTGTGTGAAAAAGAAATTGCCCCCTGAACCTAATAAATGGTTGGGCCACCCTTAGCAGCAATAATTGCAATCAAGCGTTTGCGATAACTTGCAACGAGTCTTTTACAGTGCTCTGGAGGAATTTTGGCCCACTCATCTTTGCAGAATTGTTGTAATTCAGCATTATTTGAGGGTTGTCTAGCATGAACCGCCTTTTTAAGGTCATGCCACAACATCAATAGGATTCAGGTCAGGTCTTTGACTAGGCCACTCCAAAGTCTTCATTTTGTTTTTCTTCAGCCATTCACCGGTGGATTTGCTGGTGTGTTTTGGGTCATTGTCCTGCTGCAGCACCCAAGATCGCTTCAGCTTGAGTTGACAAACAGATGGCCGGACATTCTCCTTCAGGATTTTTTGGTAGACAGTAGAATTCATGGTTTCATCTATCCCAGCAAGCCTTCCAGGTCCTGAAGCAGCAAAACAACCCCAGACCATCACACTACCACCACCATATTTTACTGTTGGTATGATGTTCTTTTGCTGAAATGCTGTGTTACTTCTACGCCAGATGTAACGGGACACGCACCTTCCAAAAACTTCAACTTTTTGTCTAGTCGGTCCATGAGGTATTTTCCCAAAAGTCTTGGCAATCATTGAGATGTTTTTTAGAAAAATTGAGACGAGCCTTGATGTTCTTTTTGCTTAAAAGTGGTTCGCACCTTGGATATCTGCCATGCAGGCAGTTTTTGCCCAGTCTCTTTCTTATGGTGGAGTCGTGAACACTGACATTAATTGAGGCAAGTGAGGCCTGCAGTTCTTTAGATGTTGTCCTGGGGTCTTTTGTGGCCTCTCAGATGAGTTTTCTCTGCGCTCTTGGGATAATATTGGTCAGCCGGCCACTCCTGGGAAGGTTCATCACTATTCCATGTTTTTACCATTTGTGGATAATGGCTCTCACTGTGGTTCGCTGGAGTCCCAAAGCTTTAGAAATGGCTTTATAACCTTTACCAGACTGATAGATCTCAATTACAGTACTTTTGTTCTCATTTGTTCCTGAATTTCTTTGGATCTTGGCATGATGTCTAGCTTTTGAGGTGCTTTTGGTCTACTTCTCTGTGTCAGATAGCTCCTATTTAAGTGATTTCTTGATTGAAACAGGTGTGTCAGTAATCAAGCCTGGGGGTGACTACAGAAATTGAACTCAGGTGTGATAAACCACAGTTAAGTTATTTTTTAACAAGGGGGGCAATTTCTTTTTCAGACAGGGCCATGTAGATTTGGAGTTTTTTTTCTCACTAAATAATAAAAACCATCATTTAAAACTGCATTTTGTGTTCAATTATGTTATCTTTGACTAATAGTTAACGGTTTTTGATGAGCATAAACATTTAAGTGTGACAAACATGCAAAAGAATAAGAAATCAGGAAGGGGCAAATAGTTTTTCACACCACTGTATGTAGATGAGGTGTCTTGACTCCATTGGCTGCATGCTTATTGCGGGTGTGTCCCTCAGGTACTATCAAAGTAAAAAGATCTGTAAGACAGTTGGCATTTTTTTTTTTTTCAATTGATTTTTATTGAAATTTTTTTCACAGTTTACAAATCCAAAATAAAGGTAATGAGTATCATTCATTTTCAATAATTCTTTAGTTGAACAATGAATTGGAGAACAAAACAGCTATTTACTGTATAGCAACTCAGAAATAATGTATTATAGAACAGTTCTAAATCAGGTGGAATAAGCACTTTCAACTGAGTTAGTACTTGAAGCTCTAATTTTAATATATTTATAAAGAAACAACAATCACCCATGTAAAGTGGGAATATGCCAAACTAATAACATCAACACAACTAGTAGAGAGTGCATAGTGCCTTAATAGATGCGTAGGGCCGAGGATTACAGCCCGTGCCGAATAGTCAATGAATTTACAGAGGTCTAGAGCTAGATCTCAGACTTGAAGAGGTTCAAGTAGATATAGTCTGGCCTGATAGTAGGACCTGCTAAGTCAAGCGGAAAGGAGGGGGGGGGGGTGGAGGGTTTATCATTAGTTTAGGATCTCCATGACTGCCCTTGTGACCAGTCTATTCTGTGGAAGGGAATTCTAGTATTAACTGTGTAGTTACATATTGTTAGAGGGTGACCTTATGGGTTTAAGTTCCAGTCAAAGGACCATGTGTGTTGCCATACATTTTGATTGTCTCTGGATCTTAACAGGTATTCCATTCTGAGGTTATATTCTGTTAGGTGGACTACCTGAGTAATGGAAGGTGTGTCAATTGTGTTCCAGTTCGTCAGGAGTAGATGTCTAGCTGCACATAGGATGTGCGTTATTCCTAATCTGAGATGTGGCTGAAAATTATCTATGTTGAGAAGAAATAAAGCTAGGGTTGGTGAGGGGAGTACTTGTGTTTTGGTGATGGAGGATATTATTTTGAAGATGGCTGACCAGTATGTGGTGAGTTTGGGGCAATCCCATAGTACATGGGAAAGTGTGCCCGTTTGTAAACACTCTCTCCAACAATTTGGGGAGTGTTGTGGGGACATCTTGGCTAGGATTCTGGGTGTAAGATACCATTTGCATAGTATTTTTTTTTGTGGTTTCTGTGTGGGTGACACATTTAGAGTATTTTTTTAGATTGCTTAGTGCTCTTTTGAGGTCTGTTATAGGGATCGCTTCTTTTAGGTCGTATTCCCATATTTTAAGATATTTCAGGATGGGAGAGTGTGTTGGGGTGTTTAGTAGATTGTACCAAAAAGATATCCCCCCCTTGGGTGAGGATTTGGGTTTAAACAAAAAGTCCCATACTGCTTGAGGCAATGATTCGTTGGGTAGAGTGTGAGAGGTTAATAAATGGTTAAGTTGGAGGTATGTGAAGTAGTCCTTGTCTGATAATTTGTACTTCCACTTCAGGAATTCAAAAGGTTCCAGTCTTTTCCCAGTCATTATGTCTTCAATATTATTGATACCTGCTCTTATCCAGCTATTGAGATTAATCAAAGGAATATGTGACTTTATTGCTGACATGGGAAGGGGGGATTTCACCGTATTGAGATCTAATGGGGAGAGACTTTTGAAGAGTTCCCATGAGGTTAAGGTTTGGTGGATGATTGGGTGTGAGGTTTTATATGGTGGTAGGTTGGCCCATGTTAAATATAGTAAGTCAATTGGATCTTCTTTGATTAGGGATTTTTCCAACTGTGCCCAGTATTTATCTTGAGAGTTTTTGGTCCAAAATTGGGACATGTCTAAAATTGAGGCATGATGATACAGGAGGGGGTTGGGGAGCCCAAAGCCTCCTTCTGAGGGGTTCGCAGTTAGAATTTTAAATGCAAGCCTGTGTTTTTTGCCTTTCCATAGGTATTGATTAATTATTTTATTTAATTTTTGGAAGAACTGTGCGGGAAGGGGTACTGGGAGAGTTCTGAAGTAATATAAAATTTTTGGGAATATTGCCATTTTGTATGTCGCTATTTTCCCGGATATGGATAGATCCGTAGGGGTCAGTTTTGACAGTTCTGTTTGAATTCCTGATAATAGAGGTGGGAAATTTACTTCATAAAGCTCCTTTGTAGTGGACGGTATTTGTATTCCTAAGTAAGAAATGCTTTTTTTGGCCCAGGGGAAGGGGAATTCCCGTGTTATTTTTTCTTTTTAATGTTCTGGATATGTTAATACCTAAGAGAGAAGATTTAGTTTCATTAACTTTATATAGGGATACTTTGGAGAAGTCATTTAGGGTGTTGGAGATATGCCGTAGCGATTCTATTGGGTTGGAGATTGATAGGAGGACATCGTCTGCAAAGAGACTGATTTTCGGGGACATTTGGCCTATCTGGACTCCTGTTATCTTTGGATTCGAGCAAATAGCTTCTGCCAGGGTCTCCATAATTAGCACAAATATTAAGGGAGATAGGGGACAGCCCTGTCTAGTGCCATTAGATATAGCAAATTGTTTGGATATGAAGCCAGAGACGTTTACTGATGCCGATGGAGTTTTATAGAGGGCCATGGTAGCTTGGTGGAAGGAGCCTTGAATTCCAAATTTTAGAAGAACTTCACCCAGGAAGTCCCAATGGACTCTGTCAAAGGCCTTCTCTGCATCCAAAGCCAGAAGCAGAGAAGGCCTTCGACACAAATCCAAGGAGTGAAGTATATTAATGATTCTTCTGGTTCCATCCGAAGCTTGGCGTCCCCCCGTAAAACCCACTTGATCCAAAGCAATAACCGTAGGTAAAATGTTAAATAGCCTATTGGCTAGGATCTTCGCATAAAACTTGAGGTCGCAGTTCAATAATGAAATGGGTCGGAAGTTGGAGGGACTGGTTTGATCTTTGCCCGGTTTGGGGATGACTGTGATTATGGCTTTGGTGTACTCAGGGGGGATCTGTCCTGACGATTGGAAGGAGTTAAATAGGGAGGCTAATTTGGGGGAAAATATATGGGCGAAAGTTTTATAGTATTCATTTGGAAAGCCATCCGGGCCCGGGGCCTTATTGGGTTTGGATTTAAGGATGGTGTTTAAGACCTCTGAGACTGTTATCTTCCCATTTAAGATGGATTGTTGTTCTTCTGATATTTTAGGTAGCTTAATTAGTGACAGGAAGTCTTTGATCAGTGCCGGTGTCGGTTGGGGTGTAGCTTTATCATCCTTTAGGTTATAAAGGGCTTTGTAAAAGTCACTAAAGGCGTCAGCAATATCTTGTGGGTTGGTTAAGGGGATTTTTGTGAATGGGTGTATAAGTTTGGGAATTTTTGCTTTAGATTGTTTTTTAATGATTTTGGCCAGCAGCGGGCTGGCTTTGTTATTCTGGTGGTAGTGGTTAAGTCTGAGTCTAGCTAGATTGAAGTTGTATTCCTCTGTTAATACTATCTTTAACTTTTGTCTTAGATCAAATAGGGATCGGGCAGTAGTTAGGGAAGGGTCTTGCTTATGTGTAAGTTCCAGGGACTGGATGGCTTTTAGAATGTCGTTGACTTCTTGTTGTTTGATTTTTTTGGTTCGGGCTCCTATTTTAATTAGACAGCCTCTTAAAACTGCTTTATGGGCTAACCAAATTGTAGCCTCTCCAACTTCCTCCCCAGAATTCAGTTTAAAGTATTCATTAATCTGATCAGCAATTATTTGTTTGTTCTCCTCTGAAGATAGAAGAGAAATATTTAGTCTCCAGGGGGGTCTCGCATTTCTTAAATTTGGGCCAGTGATGGTGATGGAGACCGGGGCATGGTCTGACCATGTAATGCTGTGGATCTTTGCATCTTTAATCTTCTGTAGGGAGTATCTGTCAGTGAGGAAGAAGTCAATTCTCGAGTAAGACTTGTGAACTTGGGAAAAGAAGGTAAAGTCTTTTTCATTTCCATGGGTAGCTCTCCAGGGGTCGTATAGATCTAATTCGTTTAATAATTTTGCCAACTGCGGCGAGGATTTTTGTTTGCTGGAAGAGTCCATCTTGTTATCAGTTGGCATTTTTTTTAATGTTTAGACTTCACATAGCCATGTACTTTTTAAGGAATGAGGGTCAGCCATACTATCCAAGAAAAAAATAACACATATATAAGTAGATAAATATTTGTTCTGCTCATGTAACATATGTATTGTACTGTTCACATGTTGATGTCAGTGAATATCATATTGTTAATAAAGAGAAAACTGTTCCAGACATTTTCCATCTTTACTGCCTCTGACTGAAGCCAATCCTGATGTCATTTCCTCCCTTACTCGTGTGCCTTAAATGGTGTATGCAGAACTGCACTGTCATGTCTTGTTTGCTTTGTAAACACATGTGAGCAGAACTTAAATTGGATTTCAGCAACTTCTGCAGAGTGGTGAGGTGATTTATATTCTATTTCTCTTATGAGCCTCCTGTCATACTAAACTTCCCTCAGCCAATCAGCAATGAGCAGGAATGCGGGAGGGAGAGAAGGGAAGATATCAAGTCTTTTTTTTGTGTTTTTTTTAGCTTCCCTCTTCCTGGCAAGGTACGAGAAAAGAGCCAGGCTGACTGAGATAGGATTCATTATAGAAGACACATTTATGATTATATTGGAATGCTTGCAATGCAGGGTCAGGATGTAGACTTCATAATAAACACAGATCAGTGGGTAATAGGAATTTGATTTTATGGCTGACAATACCGTTTTAATTGAAGTTACTGCGCTGTATACTGTCCTTCTTGAAACAAGTCCTGACAATGTTAAACTTTCTTAGAAAAAAGAAAGAACTGAAAATCAAGTGTGACAATGAAGAAGATCCATCTCCAGTGGCAGACACACCGATAGATGATCCCAACCAAGTATACGCGAACATTGTCAAAAGGGGGCCACTCACCAAGGTGAGTGCAGCGGTATAAATTTACTTTGCCATTTTTTTCTTCCAAGCAGTGATGAGCGAAAATGCTGATATTCTTTTCGCATTCATTTTCATGAAAATAATTTGACTTTCAGGCGAAAATGTCATAGAAAATTTGTAATAAATTTGTGATTTTTCACGAATTTTTGCGCTAAAAATAAATGATTTTGCTTTCTTCGCTAATTGTTCACGAATATTTTCTCAAAATCGAAAATAGCATTTTGGATGTGAAAATGATTAAAATTTGCAAGTAACATTACCTCCAGGTAGCAATTACTGCAGCCACATTGTGCAATATGAACCTACATCATTCTACTAACCTTTTTTTTCCCTTCATTGACAAATAGTTTTTTAAGTTTTTTGATATGTTGCTAATAAATTCAGGCCGGGGGCACACATAGCAGAAACGCTTGCGGAGCGGGAAACCTTCCGCTTCCTGTTGTCCTGCATAAATGTAAAAAAAAGCATACAAAACGTATATGCGTTTTTCATTAGCGAACCGCAAATGCATTAAAACGAACGCAAAATGCATGAAAAACGCATCTGCGTAAAAAAATGCAAACGCAAAACGCACCTGAAACAGCCACTTCCTTTGATAGACTTACTTTCATGTTGCATTATATTTGCAACATGTGTGACAAATTCAGAAATTAGCATCTTGCAGGTTTGCTGCATCGCTTAACCACTTTGCCGCCCGGGTACAGTATATCTTCGCTCCTTTGGACTTCAGTTCCCCGCCCGGAGCGTAGATGTACGCACCCCCCCGCCGCTCGCACATGCGCGCGCTCCCACGCTCGTGCACGCCGCCGGCCGTTCGCCCGGAGATCAATGAACGGGAAAAACCATTCCTGTTCATTGATCTCTGCCCCCCAGCAATGATCGGCTGCTTCTATGAGAAGCAGCGCGATCATTGTGAAAAAAAAAAAAAGTTTCCCAGCCTCCCTGAACATCCTGTAAGTGTACTTCCGACGCTTGCAGGACGCATTCACAAAAATGTACTGTGGCCATCTTGTGGCCAAAAAGTAAAACTACACCCAAAAACATTTTTCACATACAAATACATTATTTTACAATATAAATTAGCTCATTAACTCCCACACTCCCCAATTGTTACCATTTTTTTTTTGTAATAAAAAAATAAATAAACAAAAAATTACAATTAAAAAAAAACCAGTTACCTTAGGGACTGAAATCTTTAAATATTTATATCAAGAGGGTATAACACTGTTACTTTATAAATTATGGGCTTGTAATTAGGAATGGACGCAAAACTGAAAAAAATGCACCTTTTATTTGCAAATAAAATATTGGCGCCAAGCATTGTGATAGGGACATAATTTAAACGGTGTAATAACCGGGACAAATGAGCAAATAAGTTACATGGATTTTAATTACAGTAGCATGCATTATTTAAAAACTATAATGGCCGAAAACTGAAAAATGATTTTTTTTCCAAATGTTTTCCTATTTTCCCATTAAAACACATTTAGAATAAAATAATTCTTGGCATAATGTCCCACCTAAAGAAAGCCTAATTGGTGGCGAAAAAAACAAGATATAGTTCATTTGATTGTGATAAGTAATGATAAAGTTATAGACGAATGGAAGGAGCGCTGAAAGGTGAAAATTGCTCGGATGCTGAAGGGGTAAAACCCCTCAGTTGAGAAGTGGTTAAAGCAAACCTAAAGCAAAAAAAAAAAAAAAAAAAAAGACACTGGATTGTATGTGTATTACGGATAATGAATAGAACATTCGTAGCAGAGAAAAGAGTCTCATATTTTTATTTTCAGTTTTGTTTTTTAACATTGCATAAGACTGTCGCCGTTTCTGTCTTTTGAGTGATAAAACAAAGCAGAAATAATTAACCATTTGAACCTTCCTGCAGTAAAACCTTATCTCAAGCTGTCTCTCACTGTTTCTTGGATGTTTAAGTGCTTCAGAAAACAGGACTGTATTCGACCCATGTTAGGTTGAAGAGCTCAGAGAAGCTCTTTTGCATAGATAACAACTGAAGATTCTTAACTCCTCCTTGTCTGGAAAACACTATGAGACTATTTTCTTTGCTACTAATGTTCTGTTTCTGAACTGTGCTACACATACAATTTATTATCTCACGAGTTTGCTTTCGCTTCAGGTTTGCTTTAAGTCAAACACGGTAAATCAGCTCAGTAATACAAGTCCACCAGTGATTTGGACCTGCAGCAGATAAGGAAGCCTGTGTCATGTTGTCCCAAACACCAGCCTGCTATCTTCACTCACAGTGCAGTTCCACCCAGCGCTTCCTTTCAAATTATCAGCTTTACAATTTCCTTTAAGTTGTGATGTGAAGTTTTCTGCCCCATCCATCTCAGTCTATTGCTGCCTGTTTCCAGTTTCGTATCTTAAAGGGGCACTACAGCGAAAAACTGTAAAATTGAAAATATGTGCAAACATATACAAATAAGAAGTGCATTTTTTCCAGAGTAAAATTAACCATAAATTACTTTTCTCCTATGTTGCTGTCACTTACAGTAGGTAGTAGAAATCTGACAGAAGTGACAGGTTTTGGACTAGTTCATCTCTTTATAGGGGATTCTCAGGGATATATTTATTTTTTAAAAGCACTTAGTGAATGGCAGCAGTTCTGTCCAACTGCCAAAAAAAAAACTGTGTAGGGAACAGGGAAGCTGGCCAGCAGCATTGTTTAAATCCTTTTTCAGGAATATCTTTATAAAGAATAAAAGCCTTGCTGAGAATTCCCTATGAAGAGATGGACAAGTCCAAAACCTGTCACTTCTGTCAGATTTCTACCTACAGTAAGTGACAGCAACATAGGAGAAAAGTAATTTATGGCTCATTTTACTCTGGAAAAAAATGTACTTCTTATTTGTATATGTTTGCACATATTTTAAATTTTTTGCTGTAGTGCCTCTTTAAGCAGTTCTTTGGCATCTTTGTCAACTTTATCTGCCCATCTCTTTCTAGGTCTTACAGTTGGTCTTCGTTAGAGGTGGCTCGAACCTCAGATTTTGGATCTGCGGACCGCGGACTTGAAATTCCACAAAAGTCCACATACCGGCGAACTCGGGGGGGGGGGGGATGTTTTTGTAGGACATGGCGCAGTGGTATACACGCCAAAAGTCCCTGGGAAAATTACAGATTTGATGCAGAGCAGGGTTATAATCCCTAAAGGGCAGAAATTGCATTGCTAAATTAGAGTTATAAAGTGCTTACATGGATCAGGTAGTGTAAGTAGTGTACTGCTTCACACTGACAGACCAAACACACTGTTTAACGCACCACTGCAAACAGCCACAAAGGATGTTTATATTAGTGTGCTGCTTTTATTAATGTGTGCATACCATTGGTGTTTGTGTTTTGCGATCAGGTGCCTTTGCAAAGCAGTTGTCCCTGGTTGGGTGTTGGGCTTCCTACAACTCAGTTTCTTTTGGCAGAGGTTGCAGAGGGCATTGCTGGTATCAGCGGCACACAAACAAAACAAAAATGCCACACTGGTGAGCTTTGGAATGTCAGCATTCGGGTGGTGGCAACAGCGGGCCTTTAAGGGCATGTTGGCTGGATGACCCCAAGTATCACTAAATGCATCATGTGTGAATAACTCCTCTAACACATCAAGTGGAGCAGCTGGGTTGCTAGTGGTAGTAGTGTTAAGTTTTTGTGTGAAAGCAGTTGAAAGCTGAGCAGGAGCAGGACAGTGCATCAAGGAGGTTCTGTGTGGAAGATTTAGAAGATGTGGTTCGCTGTTTAAGCCAGACAACCATGTCCTCGGAATCTTGGGGGTTGAGGGTATGTGCCTTCTGAACACTGTAATTTGGTCGTGGGCCGCAGGAAATCACGCCAGCACGACCTCGGAAATACCTGCGGGATGGCCTGCCTCTGCCTGTTATTTTTCCCATATTGGGGGTATGCAGTACAACTAACAATATTCAATAGTGGTAGACAGTGTGTGTAATCACCAAGAGGCACGCAATCAGTGTCAAATACACAGCAGCTGTGTACCATGTGAGCGTGATTGACAGCGGTGCTCACGCAGGTGCAGTAGAGGCCAACCTGGTGAGGTTGGCTTCTGAAATGGAGGGGATCCTGGGACACCGGAGCTGAGGTGAGGGGCATATCGGCTGCAGTGGGCTGGAGGTAGGCCCGGGTAAGTAGATCTAATTTCTTTTTGACTACTCTGATGCTTCCTTTAAGATGAAGAGCAATGGCAAACATTGGTGAAGCTTATGGTGTCCGGTGCTTTTCTGGTTCTCCATTTCAAGATAACTTTAGTAATCAAACCTATCTGTGTCATGAACATTTAATGTTTTAATACTTGAAGAAAGTTGTGAATAGCTACAGGAGAAACTCAAAAAAATTAGAATATTGTGCAAAAGTCAATTTATTTCAGGAATTCAATTTAAAAGGTTAAATTAAAGGGATTCCGAGCTCAGAAAAAAAAGGAAAGTTGTACTCACCAGGGGCTTTTTCCAGCCCAGTGCTGGTCGGGAGGTCCCACGCCGGCGTCCTGGCTCCTCTTCTTCACCCCGCTCCGGAATGGCTGACAGGCCGCAGCCCGGGCGACACTCTCCCGAGTGTCGGGCTGCTCCTTCCGCATATGACGCGGATTACGTCACACGCCGGCCGCCTCGCGTCATCACGGCGGCCGGCGTGAAAGTACTGCGCATGCACGCTTTGTTCGCGCATGCGCAGTACTTTCACGCCGGCCGCCGTGATGACGCGAGGCGGCCGGCGTGTGACGTAATCCGCGTTATATGCGGAAGAAGCAGCCCGACACTCGGGAGAGTGTCGCCCGGGCTGCGGCCTGCCAGCCATTCCGGAGCGGGGAGAAGGAGAGGAGCCAGGACGCCGGCATGGGACCTCCCGACCAGCACTGGGCTGGAAAAAGCCCCTGGTGAGTACACCTTTCCTTTTTTTTCTGAGCTCGGAGTCCCTTTAATATGAAATAGACTCACTACATGCACAGTGGGATATTTCAAGCATTTATATGTCATAATTTTGATCATTATGGCTTACAGCTTATTAGAATCCCAAAATCAACATCTCAGACTGTTAGAATATTGTGAAAATGTTCAATATTCTCGGCTCAAAGTGTCAGACTCTGACCAGCTAATAAACCCAAAAGACCTGCAAAGGGTTCCTATTTTATACATTAGTTTCACCTTTAAAGTTGAATTACTGAAATAAATGGACTTTGCACAATATTCTAATTTTTCGAGTTTCACCTCGAGTTAAATAATCATAAAACTTGAACATTTATAATAAAGGATATTTTTGTATTCATCTCCAGGAGGACAACACAAATAAAACTGAACAACAAGACACCAGCGGCACTTTAGAAGACCAAGAAAACATGCATTATTCCACAATAAATTTTCTTCAAACACCCTCTACGTCTTTATCAAATGAACCAGAGGCAGAGTATGCTGAGGTCAAAGTCAAAAGTCTGGATCATTAACCCATTCGTGTTTCGTCGTTTTCACTTGAGAAATGTTCACCTCCCATTCATTAGCCTATAACTTTATCACTACTTATCACAATGAACTGATCTATATCTTGTTTTTTCCACCACCAATTAGGCTTTCTTTGGGGGGTATAGTTTGCTAAGAGCCATTTTACTGTAAATGCATTTTAACAGGTAGAATAAGAGAAAAACGGAAAAAATTCATTATTTCTCAGTTTTTAGCCATTATAGTTTTAAAATAATACATGCCTCCATAATTAAAACTCACGTATTGTATTTGCCCATATGTCCCGGTTATTACACCGTTAAAATTATGTCCCTATCACAATGTATGGCGACAATATTTTATTTGGAAATAAAGGTGCATTTTTTCCATTTTGCATCTATCACTATTTACAAGTTTAAAATAAAAAAAATATAGAAATATTTCATCTTTACATTGATGTTTAGACCCTTAGGTAAATATTTACATGTTTTTTTTTTATTTATTGTAATGTTTTTTGTTTTTTATATTAAACATTTTATTTGGGTAGTTTTGGGAGGGTGGGATGTAAACAAGAGATTTATAATGTAAATGTATGTTTGAATTTTATTTTTTTTACTTTTAGTTGTAGTTTTACTTTTTGGCCACAAGATGGCGGCCATGAGTTTGTTTACATGTCGTCACTAAGCGTAACATACGCTTAGAGGGACGCATGGGGGACGCTACAGCCAGAAAAAGCGCAGCTTCCGAGAGTAGCTGCCGCTTTTTCAGCGGGGGAGCGGAATCAGTGATCGGACACCATAGCCCGTCACTCCCTGAATGGCATCTCTGAATACCCTGATCTACAGGCACCTTTCATTCGGAAAGGACTACCTTGGCTATACATAGGAACATCTACTAATCAAGAGTATAGGAAGCCTTAGATTCATCCGTACTAAACCACTAAGCTTCTCATCGGCTTAAAGTGTACCTGAGATGGGGATGGGAACTTAATAAAAAAAAATATACATCTGGGGCTTCCTCCAGTATTATCGCTCCCACGTCATCCTCCTCCGCCTCCTCATGTGTCCGCAAATGTTCCTAGTAAGTCATCCAGTCAGGGCCAGTCGGTGGAGGCGCAGTCTAGGCGAGTGCGCTCCCGTCTTCCTCCTGTTGCCAGGAGCGCTCTATGCCTGTGTAAAAGTACTACGCAGGTGCAGAATGCTCCCGGTGACAGGAGTGCGCGCAGCCGAGTAGCGGGCCCCTAACCGGAAGACTTTCCAACGCCAATTGCAGACAAACAAGGAGGCGGGGGAGGATGGCATGGGAGGGATACGCCTGGAGGGGGCTGGAGGACTCACCAGGTATGTTTTTTTGTTTTAATCCCCATCTCAGGTTTACTTTAAAACAATTTCCTTTGAAGATGCGGTCTGTTTTCTGCTATTGTTATTGTGGACCACTGTCATTATCTTTATCATTATGGTATTAGTGGAGTTACTGTTGCACTGTTTTTTTGTGGCTACATCAGGAGTCAATTGTTGATTATGTGTACTGTATTGGTATATTATTATTTTCTTTCTTATAAAACTTTATTATTATTATTATGGATATTGTATGCAAAATTTTCTGTTTTTTTTTTTCTTTCTTTTTAAGAAACTTGAAATAAGAATATAAAGACTTTCACTGCTTTTCCTTTTCCCCTTAAAAATGTATAACCTACCTGGCTAATATGCCTATCTTCTGCCACTAAGGGCCCATTTGCGATCCAGCATGGCAGAAGCACATGTGTCAACAGATCGTATGTTAAGCAAAGGATCCATTTGCACTTGCTAATTACAGTGGCTTGGGATCAGAATGCTCATATCCAACCGTCATGATTTTTCCAGAGCCCGCATGCGCTGTGGAGACTCACAGAATCAGTGCAAGCCAATGGGAATGGACAGTGTCCATCCCCACTAGGCTTTTTTTCCCCCTCCATTCCAGACCTACTCAACTGTCTTCTGTGTCCTCAGTCACTATTCGGGTCTTCCACATGCACTGACCATTGCTGAGCTGGGGATTGGGGAACAAACACTAGTATCGGAGTCCTGATAGAACCATAGGGCTATCATTGGTTTGCAAAAAAACAATGGGAATCCTTCTAGGATAGGATTCCCTTTTATCTACCCAGTGGTAGCCTTATGCTGCTAATGGCGGAATGAGCTTACCTGCGCTTGCCAACAAGCTCAGCAGTCGTGTCGGCAGCAGGAGGACTCGAATGGTGACAACGGCAACTATGGTGGGCAGGATGGTGGGCCGGATGCACGATGGTGATGAGTGTGAACATCTCTCCGAGGCACACCATATCTGCTCAGGATATGCTGTGATAGGTTGTGCATCCAGCATGAGTGTGGACCTAATATCTTATGAAAACAAATATGAAACCAGGTAACTTACATGAGATCAGTGAATGTTTTATTGTACTATCAGTAAAAATAAAGGATCCTCAATAGAGTGTGGCACTGGAATTCATTTATATAGATCACACCAATAAATGCCTGCTGGATTAATATGCCAGTGTAAGGCTAACCACAGACAGGAAACTGAAATAAAGCAAAAAGTCACATGACTCAGTCTCCCTAGATCTACATCCTTAAGGTGGCCACTAACAATCCAATTAACGGAAGTGAAATATTGTAATACATTGTTCACTAAACCATCAACGAACCAATCTTTGCTTCCTATCTATCACAACCAACAAGAAAATCCAAATTTTGGTTCGACGAAATTTCATTCGGCCGACATTTTTTTCACTCATTCATAATCAATTGTGTCCACCAACTGAGATTATTTACAACCAATTGTAATACATCGTTCACTACACCATCAACGAACCAATCTTTGCTTCCTATCTATCACAACCAATCATGAAATTCCAAATTTTGGTTTGACAAAAATCCAATTGGACGACTATTTTTATAATCGTTCATAATCAATTGTGCCCATCAACTGAGGATATTTTCAATTTCAACCAATCCAATCAGAATTTCTGATTTCTCGAATGATTTTTCGCTAGAAATTGGACCATTAGTGGCCACCTTTAGACCAAATACTGGTGAGTAGGAATGGTCAATGAAGTACAAACAATTCTCTGTTGGTGCAGATTATGCAAATTCTGCGTACAAGTGTATGCCCCTTTTGAAAATGGACTAATTGAGTGCCACCTTGGCTCATTTTTAAGTTGCATAAAATTGCATGCAAAGTTTGCATAATCCTGCTTCATTTCAGTAACCATCCCCACTAATGAGGTTTTATGGAACTGAAGTAATCATGCAATAACAATGCTTTGGAAAAAGCAGAAACCCGGAGTATAAATAACTTAACTTTGCTTAAATGTGTAATGGGTACCAGAATATCCCTGTTGTAATGTCCATGGGAGAGGGTGAATCTCTATGACTCCTCTTCTTATTAAAGAATTCTACCATAAACCCCCACCGTTTTCTTTGTGCTGGAGCTAGGGAAAAGCCATGTCTTTAACAATGGACAGAGGTGATATCTGCCCCCCCCCCCACCTCATCCTTTTGCCGAGTACCTCAATGTTAAAAAATATGTTGACGGCTATTGGTAATGCAATGGAACCCATGGTCATAGACTTCGTACCAGACTGCATGGGAGATAAGAGGAGTTTTTCAGAGGGGGCAATGTTTTTTTTTATTTTAAAAAGTGTAAAAAAACAAACAACAGAACAAAGGTTAACTACTTCCCCTCCCTGGTAAATACGTCCCTGCAAAATATTTTGTAGCTCATTTTGCCTTGCATTACAGCTTCGGTGCCTAATTACGTGTGCACTCTGTCCACCAGGTGGCGCTGCTCCCTTACAAATAGTATTATCAGATACTATGAATGCACACTGTTTTCTGAAACTTATAGCTCCGTTTTCTTAAAAACAGGTCCACCAATAATAGGTACTAGCCTACTAGCTGCTCTACTCTTGCCAGCTAATGGATCGTGAGCTGCCTGATGGTGCAAGGTGTTCCACCTATGCTTTCTAGATCTATAATATTTCATGTTGGAATGTTCATTATATATACTGGGTATAGATACTCATATTCGCGCACTGGCTTTCAATACCAGGAACTTGAACAAAACTTTGATCTATTAACTGTGGGGAGATATAAATCCTAAAGGTTCCACCTGCCAATAATCACCCCCTCCTTTATGGATATGTTGCACACCCACTATTAAACATGGGTTTTTTTTGTTTTTGTTTTTTTATCTGCCTGTGAAAAGGGAAAACTTGCTAAGATACCGGGTCTCTACTTAATACCTTCAATAGTGTACATTAAGAAGGTCCCGAACACAGTAAGAGCTTAATATCTCCACAACCTCTCTATCAAGTCTCAGCTCTCATAGCATTTAATCTGCTACACTCCTACATCCCTTCATATTGAAGAGCCCGCAATTCATTTTATATACGGTGTATACCCAATTGATCCCCCTATGGCAGGTTTATGTCCCATCTCCCTAAATAATGTGCCCTGAGGTCTCACAGGTCAGCATTCTCATTCAATAGTGACAATACTGTTTCTCCAGTCCGATATTTGGTTATCCTGAATATATTTCCAGAATATTGATCATACCTCCTAATACAGGCCCAATGTAGCAACGTAATTTTATGAGCTTATATGCAGCATTAAATCTCCTTCCACAGTACAATGAGGTTTAAGATTAACCATTTTTTTTCCCCCCTCTCCCTCTCTCTCTTACTCTCTCTCAGCAGAGGCAAATTGAAAGTCCAATTTTATAATATCTGCTTTGGGTTGGAACTATAACTCTACTCCTCACCAACAATATCTATACTTTCAGATTTCTTGAAGTTAAGCAACGTTCATTACGATGGTTATCTGCCCCCATCTTTGATGGGTGTAGCCGGGCGGCGGAAGCAGCTCCTGGCAAACGTCCCTTACAGAGACACCAGCAGTTTTAATAGTTTGTTGGTTTAGGTGTTTCTGTTTCTTAAGGTTACAGTTAGGGTGTAGACACCTATAGCATCCTAATGATGCATGGTGTAGGGTGGGGGGTGGGATTTAATTGTTTATTCACTAACTTTTTCTTTGCAGGTTGGCTATATCCTACATGGTCCTTTCTCCAGGAGAACCTCAGTCTCTTTTCTTCTTCTTCTTCTTCTCTTTCTCCTTTCTCCAGTGTACGCTTCCAACATTTGCCTTTCTGGGAATTTCTTGGTATGTATTGGAATTGCTTTCTTTATGACTACACTTAAATGTATTTCCTGGAATGTAAGGGGTCTAGGTTCCAAAATT
Organism: Hyperolius riggenbachi; assembly: GCF_040937935.1. Taxonomy (NCBI): domain Eukaryota; kingdom Metazoa; phylum Chordata; class Amphibia; order Anura; family Hyperoliidae; genus Hyperolius; species Hyperolius riggenbachi. The sequence goes on along the minus strand of NC_090651.1, from coordinate 346,473,502 downwards.
AAACGAGCTTTGATATTTAATTACCTCAAGAAATATAATCCACACATCTGTGTACTGGTTGAAACTCATCTATCTGGGAGCAAAGTCATGTCCTTGAAGCGGCCGTGGGTAGCTCATCACTTTCACGCCACTTACTCTACGTACTCTAGGGGAGTTTCAATCCTCATACATAAGTCACTACCGATCAAAATCCTACATAGTATTTGTGATGATAAAGGGCGTTATATATTACTTCATTTCCAGTTGTATGGTGTAGAATATACCCTGGCGGGCCTATATCTTCCCCCTCCAGCTGATAAACAGCTTCTCCACCAGATCCTAACTAAATTGGCTCAATGGCAATGTGAGAATTTACTCATAATAGAGGATTTTAACATGACAATGAACCCACTGGTAGACCGTTCTACGGCTTCCTCTAAAGAGGGTCGAGACCTATCGGGTTGGGCAGACAGTCACCAGCTAAAAGATTTATGGCGATGGAAATATCCGAATGTTACTGATTTTACCTGTTATTCAGCTTCTCATAAATCTATGTCCAGGATAGATATGGCCTTCGGATCTCCCTCTCTACTCCCAAAGGTACAAAATATTGAGACACTCCCTATAGGTATTTCTGACCATGCACCCCTTTTGTTAACACTTATTTCTCATAAGGCCACCAAGGATCGCCTTTGGCGTATTTCTAGGTTTTATATCCAAGAGCCACAGATAAATTCTAAAATGCAGATAAAATTACTGAATACTGGAATCTCAATACAGAATCCTCCTCAGATAGTGTGGTATGGGATGCCGGTAAAGCGGTTGTTAGAGGCCATTATATGTCGGCGCTTAAGGAATTCAATGCAAATGCACGTAGGCATTTGGCTGATTTAGAGCAAGAAACTATAGTTGCTGAACGCAATTTCAATCAAACTCGCACGGTAGAATCATGGCGAATATGGCAGGGTGCTCTGAGACAGTGGAAGCTGGCGTTGGTAGATGCTACCAAAAACACACTACTCCACCAATCACAAAGGATTTTTGAATTTGGAGATAAAAACAGTAAACTCTTGGCTTGGTTATCAAAGGAACACAACACTTCATCATCAATCTCAAATATAATGAGTAGCACTGGTGAACTTCTGGTGGATCCTGAAGCTATTAATCAATCCTTTGTGTCGTATTATCAAGCCTTATATGCTTCTAGAGCTAACTATACTAATACAGCCCTCCTTAATTACCTGCAACTTGTTAATGTTCCTAACTTTACAGAGGATGTGGCTGCTGCCTTGGATAGGGCCATTGTAATTGAGGAGGTACAACAGGCTATTTCTGAATTGAAACCAAATAAATCTCCGGGTCCGGATGGATTCCCTGCTGAATTTTATCATAGTTATTCCAGTCTCCTAGCTGACAAACTCTGTACATTATTTAACGGGGTTCTAAGGGGGGAAGATCTTCCATCTACATTTAATGAAGCAATTATTATAGTGATCTTGAAGCCCAACAAAGACCCTGCAAATTGTGGCTCTTACAGACCTATTTCCTTATTAAACTCGGATGCTAAAATTCTGGCAAAAATCTTAGCCAATAGACTGAAGGCGGTTATCACAGATGTAGTGCACTGCGATCAGACGGGCTTTATGCCGGGACGTAGTACCGACATAAATATCCGTAGACTCTTTACTAATATATCAATGCCTACACAGGATTCTGGGAAACATACTATAGCCTCATTGGACACGGAAAAGGCCTTTGATTCCGTGGAGTGGCCCTATCTATGGCGGCTGCTGAGCATGTTTGGGTTGGGGAATAACTTTATCTCATGGATTAAGGCTTTATACCAAGCCCCTATAGCTCGTATTAAAACTGGCGACATCGTCTCCTGTTCATTTCCGCTGTCTAGGGGCACTCGCCAGGGGTGCCCATTATCGCCCTATTTATTTGCATTAGCCATTGAACCCTTAGCAATTCTGATCCGAGATTCCACGGAGATCAAGGGAATATCAATTGGCTCGCTTACCGAAAAAGTTTCAATGTATGCAGATGACACCTTATTGTATTTGGGAGATCCGAAGGCCTCTCTTGAAACAGCTCTTTCTATAATCAACAAATTTGGGGAGTTTTCAGGTCTTAAAGTTAACTGGGAGAAATCAGTTTTAATGCCACTAGACAACTTTGATACTGCTTGCTATCCTAGTCCCTTACAATGGGTAACAACATTTAAATACTTAGGCATTCACATTACTAAGCACCTAGCTGATTTCTATCATCTTAATCTGCAACCGGCCTTTGGAAAGTTTAAACAAAAAACATTAGTATGGAAGTCGCTTCCCCTCTCCCTGATCGGCAGAATAAATATTTTTAAAATGGTATTTCTACCCAAGTTTCTTTACATTTTTCGTCAAACTCCAGTAGTTATCCCTAAACTTTTCTTCAAGAAGCTGAACTCCTTAATTTCCAGTTTTATTTGGGGGGAAAATGTACCTCGTGTCGGTCTTCCTACACTACAACTACCAGCAGGCCAAGGTGGCCTTGCCTTACCCAATATGTATCTCTACTACTGCGCTGCTGTTCTGGTCACGGTAAGGTGGTGGTTTTCCCAAGATAATTATAACGCCGCTGTTGCAGTAGAGGCAGCCTGTCTTGGCTCATATGAAAGGCTTACTCTATTACCCTTTAGGGGAACTAAAAATGATTTCAGGTGTACAACCCCTATGTCCACCACAGTTAAGATCTGGAAGGACATGCTCAAATATACTGGGGGTGCAAGTAAACTGTCTCCTCACTCACCTCTTAGGGACAACCCTTTTCTGATGCATTTTTCACAAATACCAGATCCTGGGGCGTGGGCCCGCCAGGGTATTAAAGCCATGCAACATATTGTGGGTGCGGAGGGTTTGTTATCCTTTAATGCTCTTAAAACTGCCTTTAGTCTTTCTAACAAAATGTTCTTTAGATATTTACAACTTCGTCATGCTTACAATGCACAGTTTAGAGAGGGCAGCCCGCTCCTAGAATCTTGTGATATGGAGCACACCTTAATGGTAAATGACCTTGATAAACCCCTCTCAACAATTTATTTTACTCTTATGAACAATAACACTCATAGCCTATCCAGGTGCCAGTCTAGATGGAATGAGGAAATACCAGGGCTAGATGATGCAGATTGGGAAGAAATTTTAGACAACTTCATCAAAACCCCAATTTCTGCTAGAGATCGTCTGATCCAATTTAAGTTTCTACATAGAACTTATCTTACACCTATGCGCATGCATAAAATATCTAACTCAAATTCACCTAACTGCCCTAGATGCAGCTTTGACCCTGGCACTTATTATCATATGTTTTGGGAATGCCCACTTGTTTCTGGTCGGATATTATTTCCCTTATTAATGAAATCCTTCAAACGCAGCTAATAGTGACCCCCAGGGCACTTCTAATTAGATGATACTCCACCTGGCAAACACTCCCAATATTTAATCAGAATACTGTGCTTTTATGCCCGCAAAGAAATCCTTCGCACTTGGAAGTCTGATAAATCTCCCTCTATTAATTACTGGAAGTCTACAATTATGAAGGCCTTACCTTTATACTGCCTAACATATAAAAGCCGCAATTGCCCTCGGAGATTTGAAAAAATTTGGGCCCCTTGGTATAACAATGTAGACGCTCTCCCATCCGGTCCAGAAGAGTGAGATTATACACTCTACCTAGGTATATTAACCTCAGAGGTACATTTTGGATTTACTTCCAATAATTCATTAATGTAAGGAGGCGTGCACTGGAGTTTCTTCTCTCCTCTCTTCTTCACCTTTTCTTTCCTCTTTTCCTCCTTCTCTCTTCTCTTTTGTTTCCCTCTTAATCGCTGATATGGCTCAAGAGAATCTGCAAATGTACGGATACCAGCTTGACATACCCTATTTTCTGCTAACTGTCCCTGGACTGGCTATTTTAGTTGAATATATATGTATATTACAATCCTGCTATATAATTCCACGATGTATAAGTCTAAAGACATTTGGCGGTATCTAATCATATTGTATTAGTATCAGCCTTATTGGCGCTATTGTTTCTGTACTACCTTCTTAACAGTATATGTTGTACTAGTTTGTACTTCTTTGTTTGATAATCAATAAAAATTGATTTGTTAAAAAAAAAAAAATACGTCCCTGCAAAATTCCATATCTCCTTGCAGGGACGTAGCTACTACGTCCCTCCCCGCCATGCACTGCTGCTCGCCATCCCGTGCTCATTACCACTACTGATCGTTAGCCGGGAGATGAATGAATGGTAATGCAGTTCCCATTTAAAGGGGAACTGAAGAGAGAGGTATATGGAGGCTGTCATGTTTATTTCCTTTTAATCAATACCAGTTGCCTGGCAGCCCTGCTGGTCTATTTCTCTGCAGTAGTATCTGATTAAAACCAGAAACAAGCATGCAGCTAGTCTTGTCAGATCAGACTTATAAGTCTGAACCACTGAAACACCTGATCTGCTGCATGCTTGTTCAGGGGTTATGGCTAATAGTATTAGAGGCAGAGGATCAGCAGGGCTGCCAGGCAACTGGTATTGCTTAAAAGGAAATAAACATGACAGCCTCCATATACCTCTCTCTTCAGTTCCCCTTTAAGTGGTTGATCTCGCTTTATGTATTCACAAGCCTCCATCTTGAGATAAGTGAAATGCTTTTAGACCTAGAAAGAGCAGTTGAAAAAAAACTTGACTTATTTCCCTTCAATTTTGATGATAAACACCTCCTGCAAGTAAAAACCGTAGTGGAGGCCGGTTTTACATTAAACCTTCTTCATAAGACCCTGTGCCACAATGCTGCGACAGGGCCGTATGTACAGTGGAATGCGAAAGTTTGGGCAACCTTGTTAATCGTCATGATTTTCCTGTATAAATTGTTTGTTGTTATGATAAAAAATGTCAGTTAAATATACCATATCTGATAGTAGAAATCTGATAGAAGTGACAGGTTTTGGACTAGTCCATCTCTTCATAGGGGATTCTCAGCAAGGTTTTTATTCTGTATAGATATTCCCTAAAAAGGATTTAAACAATGATGCTGGCCAGCTTCCCTGCTCGCTACACAGTTTTTTGGCAGTTGGGCAGAGCAACTACCATTCACTAAGTGCTTTTGGAAATAAATAAATCTCTGAGAACCCCCTATGAAGAGATAAACTAGTCCAAAACCTGTTGATTCTGTCAGATTTCTACTACCTACGTGTAAGTGATAGCAAGATAGGAGAAAAGTAATTTATTGCTTATTTTACTCTGGAAAATGTACTTCTTATTTATGTTTGCACATATTTTACATTTTAAAAATTTTCGCCATAGTGCCCCTTTAAATAAAATTAGGCAGGTGCATACATTTGGGCACTGTTATCATTTTATTGATTCCAAAACCTTTAATTATTGGAACTCCAATTGGCTTGGTAAGCTCAGTGACCCCTGACCTACATACACAGGTGAATCCGATTATGAGAAAGAGTATTTAAGGGGTCAGTTGTAAGTTTCCCTCCTCTTTTAATTTTCTCTGAAGACTAGCAACATGGGGGTCTCAAAACAACTCTCAAATGACCTGAAGACAAAGAATGTTCACCATCATGGTTTAGGGGAAGGATGCAGAAAGCGGTCTCAGAGATTTCAGCTGTCTGTTTTCACACATAGGAACATATTGAGGAAATTGAAGACCACAGGCTCAGTTCAAGTTAAGACTCGAAGTGGCAGACCAAGAAAAATCTTTGATAAACAGAAGCGACAAATGGTGAGAACAGTCAGAGTCAACCCACAGACCAACACAAAAGACCTACAACATCCTCTCGCTGCAGATGGAGTCACTGTGCATCGTTCAACCATTCGGCGCACTTTACACAAGGAGATGCTGTATGCGAGAGTGATGCAGAGGAAGCCTTTTCTCCGCCCACTGCACAAACAGAGCCACTTGAGGTATGCTACATCACAGTCCCTCGTGGAGCCACTCCCCCCCTTATAAAAGGCAGGCTCCGCTGGCCATTACACTCACTTGTGTGCCTGCATTAATTAGAGAAGGGACAGCTGCATCAGACTCTCATAGGGAAAGATTAGTTAGGCTGTTATAGGCTTGTTAGCTTGCGCCTTGCTGATTCTTATTGCTAAAATAGCACTCCACAACAGCTCTTTTGAGAGCTAATCTTGTGATCTATTTATTTTTCTGTGTCCCCCACTGACACTTGTGTTGCATAGACAGCCTTGCTAATTCATACTGTGTGTATGCCACTGCCAGCCAGGCCCAGCACATTCAGTGACTACCTGTGTGCGTGACAGGTGCACATTGTAATACCCAGTACTGCATATACCTATCTGTTGCGTTCAGTGAACCCACCTCATCACCGCATATACCTACCAGTTGCGTTGAGTGAACCCATCTCATCACTGCATATACCTAGCTGTTGTGTTCAAAGCATTGATGTTAATTGATGGTGCCGGTTTCATCTACAATTGCTGTGGCACGCTTTGCGGACATTCAGCGGAGAAACAACTTGCCGGTGAGACGCTTAATATGTGATAGCCCGACTCGCTGGAATTCAACTCTGGTCATGTTCTCTCAACTGCTAGAACAGGAGAACGCCGTCACACAATACCTGTACAATTACAGTAGAAGGAGACAATCTAGGGAGATGGGGATGTTGTGGCCCAACAACTGGACACTGATGCGAAATGCATGCAGGCTCATGCGGCCGTTTGAGGAGGTGACCAGCCTGGTGAGGCGCAGTGAAGGCACCATCAGACTTGCCCGCCATAACAGATTCTCATTAAAGGATTTAAAGTTGATTCATTTCACATATACAGCAGAGCCTCAAAAGTCCTCCTGTATTGTGATTTTTGGTCCTCTGGACGTGCATGCCATGCCTGCTGCCTTCCTTGGATGTGCGGAGGTGGTAGCCGTTTCTTAGGCTCCCACTCCGGAATCGAACCAGGATTCCCCAGCCATTACCTGTGGTCACTTGCAATGGCAGACTTGCCCTCCATAAGATTCTCATTGCAGGTCCTGAACAGCAAGCAGAACAAGTATTAAAAAAAAAATAGATGTAAGCTTAAACTATGGTAGAGAAAGAACCATGGAAAGTTGATAAGGCAGTCAGACATTACCTGACATCACTGAGTGAGGAAGAGCAATCTCGCCATGGTGCGCACCAGTCCAGCACGACCGTCACTACACAAACAGCTGTTTGCGGTGCGTTACACAGTGAGTTTGGTGTATCAGTGTGAAGCAGAACTCTAATTACACTCCGATTGATGTATATGTTACGGCCAGAACCCGAAGTTTGGCCAGAACTAGAAGTGGCCGGCCACTTCGGGTTCTGGCCGGCCAATGCGCGAACTGGCCGCTGCGCTGCGGCCAATGTGAGAAATGAAACAATTCCTGTAAGGTTTAATGTGATGTTGTGGCCGCAGCGCAGCAGGGCAAAATGTATCACACATCTTTACTTTATTCAATGGCATTAAGCCGCCCGGCTTTTTCCTCTGCCTCTCTCTCTCCTTCTCTTTATGGGCACAGCCGGGCGGGGACACGCGTGTCCCTCCGGAGTCGTTCGTCGCGGCAGGGGAATCCTGCCGTTCTTGCAGAGCGGGTGCTGGCAGAAGCAATGTCTGCAGCCTCCCCGCTCTGCTCTCCTGCCGCGAGGAACGACTCTCCTGGACACGCGTGTCCCCGCCCGGCTGTGCCCATAAGAGAAGGGGAGAGAGAGGCGGGGGGGAGGAGAGAGAGGCAGAGGAAAAAGCCGGGCGGCTTAATGCCATTGAATAAAGTAAAGATGTGATACATTTGCCCGCTGCGCTGCGGTCACAACATCACATTAAACCTTACAGGAATTGTTTCATTTCTCACATTGGCCGCAACGCAGCGGCCAGTTCGCGCATTGGCCGGCCAGAACCCGAAGTGGCCGGCCACTTCTAGTTCTGGCCAAACTTCGGGTTCTGGCCGTAACATATACACATGCAAGATGTTTTAAAGCACTTTATGCCTGCAATTTAGCATTCAATGTGATTCCTGCCCTTAAACCGCTGCTTTGCGTCAAATCCAGATTTTCCCTGGGACTTTTGGCGTCTATCCCACTCCGCCATGCCCCCCTCCAGGTGTTAGACCCCTTGAAACATCTTTTCCATCACCTTTGTGGCCAGCATAAGTGTTTCTAGTTTTCAAAGTTCACCTCCCCATTGAAGTCTAATGCGATTCGCAAAAGTTCACGCAAACCGAACCTTCCATGGAAGTTCGCAAACCGAAAATCAGAGGTTCGGTCCATCTCTATACCTGAGGTGACATGTGACTTGATGAGATAGACATGGGTATGTACAGTGAATAGCACACAAATAATTAGGCTGTGTTCCTTTTTTTTTTTTTTCTTTCTCTGCCTGAAAGACATAAACATCAGGTATGTAAGTGGCTGACTGTCAGGAAGTGACTAGTGTGACCCTCACTGATAAGAAATTCCAACTATAAACCACTTTACTAGCAGAAAATAGCTTTTGAGAGCAGAAAAACCTATTTCTTCCTATCTTTCTAGCTAAATCTTGCTTTGTAGGTTAGATTAGTCAGATTGTTTGAAGCTGAATACTGGCTATAGAATGTAGTGTGATGTGGTATTGTAGATGCAAACCATGTCAGCCATATTACCTTCATATTGAATGTAATGGACACACCCTATTATGATTATCTGACATTGTTTTATTCATCGTGTATGCTCTGAGGTTTTATCTTAAGTATATTGCATATTAATATTAGCAATCGATATTGTGTGGCTACTAGACAGGTATTACCAGCCTGGCGTTCTATTAAGATCGCCAGGCTGGTGACCGGACGTGTTTTTTTTTAATTAAGAAAAAAAACACTATGCATGCAGCCAACTAAAAGTTGGCTGCATGAAAACCCACCAGAGGGCGCTCCTGTTGCATACTTCTGGCAATCAGAACTAACAAGAAAGGCCACGATGAGCGGCCTTTCTTGTTTCACAGAGCGGAGTGACGTCATCCGCCTGCGATCCAGCCCTTAGCACTGGCCGGAACTGTTTGGTCCAGCTGCGCTGGGTGGACCTTCTTTCGCCGCCTTCATTCAGTACCATAGTGCGTGTGTACGCACCTTTACACTCACCTCCTCTCCTCACATCCCCTTCACTGGCTGCCAATCACACCATCTACCTTTCCAGCCCTATTCCCCTCAATCGGAGGCTGCCAATAACACTCCCATCTACCTCTCCTGCAGCCCTATGTACCATCACCATCTTCACTAGCTGCCAGTCACACCTCATTCACCTCCTTTGCCTTTTCCCACCATCAGTCCCTTCACTGGCTGCCAATCACATCTACCTCTCCTACCATTTCTCCAGCCCAATCCCCAAACGTCAGTCCCTTCACTGGCTGCCAGTTATGCAAAAGATACCATTTAAAAGCTCTCCACAACTTGGCTCCTTACCTAAAACTTATTTCCAGATGCCATCCTACATGCAGTCTCTGCTGTACTAATATTCTACGGTCTTCTCTGGTCACCTCTTCTCACTTCCACGTGCTGTAATTACAGCTATAGCGGCACTCAGTGAGTAACTTTAGCGCCATCAGAAGACTGAGCTAAAGCTACTTTTTAAAACACTAACTCAGCCTCCAGCAATAGCTGGAAGCCAAATTACATCATTCCCCACTATCCATGTCAACCCACAATAGTAATTAATGCAGCTGGGACTTGGGCAGCTGCAGGATAAGCCATATACCGGCTGTATCTTGCACCAAAATCTACTGGCGGCGATTTCATATGTATACTGCTTACAAGACTTCATTCATCTCCCCTCCTCTGGAACACTCCCCTTAACACATCCACCACTCACCTTTTTAGGCACAATCTGAAAACTCAATCTTCCGGCAAGCAAACTCTCCTACCTAGCACACTTCAGTTTTCCTTTACTTACTCTCCTATCTCTTAAACCTTAAGATCGTAAGGCCTTTTGTCCAGGGCTCTTTTCCCCTTGTCTCACAATGCTGTGTAGTGTGTGCATACCTCCCACCCGTGTAACAATACGTAGTTGAATTTATTCACTGCCTCGGCAGTAATCCATTTTCTTTTGTTCACTATGTTACCTTATATGCGGTTGTACAGCATCACAGAAGATGCTAGGGCTATATAAAATCAATAAGTAGATCAAGGAGGAAAACACTTCTACACCTTTCCTTGGGTGGTAGTTTCAGGTCAGGTTGTGGGACAGTTGTTGGTTGCTTGCGTACAGCAGTTGTATTTCTATTAAGAGATGCTTATTCGGTGGCGCAAAGCACTCCGCCACATGTCACTAGTGCAGCTGCTGCACACACCAACATTAAATAGCTTTGAGGCAGCATTAACTGGGGGGGGGGGGGGCAGAGAACAGGGGCATGGTAGGCCTGATTTGAGCCTACTACACATACTTGCTCCCCATTTTTGAATTTTTACAAGGGCTAAAGTAAGGTATCTTAATACAATTTTATAGTTTTGCGCTTGCCACTACATTCAAGTCTATCATGTCACCTCATGTATCCTATAAAGCCCATGTTCAAGCATAGTTTTCTCCCAACCCCATATGGTTTCTACCCAGCTGAAATTTCACCCAACACGAGCCAAGTGTCCTGCCCACAGCAACCACTTCTCCTGAATGGAAGAACAGATAGTATTCCTTTAGGCATCAGTTGCGCAAAAAAAAACATGTAACAAAAAAACCCCTCTGGGGTATACTTACCTGGGAAGGGGAAGCCTCAGAGTCCCAATGAGGTTTTCCCATCCTCTGTAGCTCAGGGATCTCCAGTGCTGGCTCACCCAAAACCTCCTCGACAAAGTTGACAAGTAATATATTAATTTACTGTGATCCTGCAAGTGGAAATAGCTAAGTCATATCCGCTCTACTGCGCAGAAGTCTTTGCACCAGCACAGTAGAGCGGAATGATGGGGCTCAGCCATTTCTGCCTTAGACCCAAGAAAGAGCTGCTACTGCTCTGGATCACGGTAGGTAAATATTTAACTCACTGCTATTGAAGGGCCACAGTACAGGAACGCCAAGACATCGGAGGACAGAGGAAGCCTTGTTAGGATCTCAAGGCTTTCTTCTGAAGTATCATTCCCCCCCCCCCAGGTTTAGTTACAGGTTTCTTTAACCGCATTGTCCTCCTCGACGTAGTTCCACATCAAGGAGGACATGTGCGCTCCCAGCCCGCGGTTCGTTAGCCAAGGAGTCAATGAATCGGGCCATAGTGCCTGATTATTCTTCTCCCCTGCAGAAACAGCAACAGCTTCGCTTTTTCTGACTCCTAAGGGTCTAAACTTTAAATATCTATGTAAAGATGACTTTTTTTTTAATAAGCCTGTAAATAGTGATGGATGCAAAACGGAAAAATGCTTTATTTCCAAATAAAATATTGTCACCATACATTGTGATAGGGCTATAAATTAAACGGTGAAATACCCAGGACAAATGGGCAAATACATGGGTTTTAATTATGGAGGCATGTATTTTAAAACGGCCGAAAACTGAGAAAAAGATTTCAGTTTTTCTTATTCTTACTGTTAAAATGTATTTACAGTAAGGTAGCTCTTAGCAAAATGCACCACCCAAAGAAATCCTAATTGGTGGCAGAAAAAAAAAAAAAAAAAGATATAGATCAGTTCATTGTGATAAGTAGTGATAAAGTTATAGGCTAATGAATGGGAGGTGAACATTGCTCAGATGCATAAAGTGAAAACGACTGAGGGCTTAAGTGGTTAAGACATTCTGGAGTTGTGTTGAAGCAGTTTTCAATGAAAGAAGTGCACACGCATATTTCAATGGTTTTATTTAAGAATCCTACATTGACAAGTCTTGTAAAAAGCATCCAAACACAGAACACGACTTCAGCAAACAGCATTCTGGGTATTACTTACAAACCAAAACAATCCCAACACTCTAGGATCAGGAGCACCTCATGCCACTCCAGAGCGTTCACCACCCACCCCACCAGCATCAATTGCAGTTCACAAAGACTCACATTGTCAGTAAAACAGAAAAGAATGCACACTTCATACAGCATTCACAGGAGTAGACATTTTCAGGAAAAAAGGGAGGGAAGCAAAAAAAAAATAATAAAAAAAAAAAATTACACAAACTGTTTTCAAACAATAATCTTTTAGGCAGGAAAGGCCCCAGTCTTCCAAAATGGACAAGTCCTTTGAATGCAAGAGACATTCGTACGTTACTGGCTCCCACTGCTCTCTGCACACTCTCACCAAGGCCACCGGATCATCGAGAGACACATCGTCAACTTCATATCTTTATAAAAAAAATTCCCAAAATGCACCACCAAGGTTGCGCACGCGCTCTGTTTCTCGCTCATACCCATGCCTCTCATTCGTTGGTAAACACCAATCCCACAGTTCAATCAAGCCTTCTGGATCCACCTCATCACAGGCGTGCGTTCAAAAGCGCTGGCACGACTTCCACGAATCTAAAGTAGCGGATAAAAATGGCTCACCCACCGTTCGAGAAAGGCTGTAGAGGAGGCGTTCTTGCTGGGTAATGGTGTGTAGGAGGGGGGAGGAGCAATCCAGGGCGGTTTAGCAAAGAGCGGCTTGCATGTGTCGGCAGGTCCCAGGTAGACAAAAGTGAGAAGCAGAGATCAGTTGTTGAAGCAGTGAACACATTAAAGGGAAGACCGCTATAAACATAATCTGACTCATTTACATCATGTAAATATATAAAAAAGGAAAAAAAATTAAGTTACACTGGGTAATCCCAACTGATGGCAAGTGAAATGTTCTTCACCATACAAGCTACGGTTCGAGATCAGAGAAATATTTCACCTGAACAAACATTTCTACCTCTGAAGATGAAACTTACAGGCACAACTGAAGAAAACCTAAAAAATTGATCCCCCAATATTTCCTCTTACATACTTACCACAAAATTAGGAAAGGTTTTATCTACCCCCAGTCACCCAATACACATTACTCGTGAAAATTACATCCCCCACCCGGAGGACTTGGAATCCATGCTTGACCCAAAGCCTCCGTTGAAGCCAGTGCCCGATCCAGTATTCGGGGAGCCCCAGCCTATCGCACCAGAGTTCGAGCCGTAGGAATTGCTGCCTGACCCGAAGCCTTGCGTCTGGTCTCTCGGCTGATTGCCTTGCGCCTGGTTGGTGCCTTGTGGTCCAGGCTGGTTTTGCTGGCTTGCCAGCATACCCATCATGCCCCAGCTGCTCTGAAGGGCTGCCTGAGCAGCAGCCATCATTGCTGGGTTGATGCTAAAGGCCCCAAAGTTCATTCCACCGCCTCCACCCCCCATGTTATTTGGCTGGTTGTTGCCAACTGCACCGCTGTTTGGCCTGTTGTTGGGGTATCCCTGATTCCCAAAATTTGGGCCCGGGAATCTGCCACCTCTTTCTAACGGGGCTCTGTTATTATTGTGTTTGGGCTCTGCAGTAGACACGTGAACGCTGACGCCTTTAATGATGAGGTCTTCTCCACACAAAGACTCCGCTACCTAAAAGAGAAAGGAAAAGAGTTTTAGGGCATCCCTTCCCAAAACTTTGAACAAAGCACAAGTTTATCAGTGAACGCAAAACCTGACAAATCTGCAATGCAGTCATGTGCGCCATTAATCTTAATTACACAATTCCCAATCCAGCAGCATGGTTTTGTAAAGGGGGTCCTTGGTGTAAATTGCTTTGTTACTAGTGTATACATTTATCATTGCCAAAGGCAAATGACTGCCTTGTGACCAGGTTTTTTTTTTTTTTTTTTTTTCACACACACACACACACACACACACACACACACACACACACACACACACACACACACACACACACACACACACTTCAGGCCACTGCAGCTTTAAAGGGACTCAGACACATCTCATGGGCATGCCTTTAACCTCCCTGGCGGTAACCCCAAAGGCAGTTCGGGGTAAGCCGCGCAGGAGGTTCTCTCAGGCCCTGCTGGGCCGATTTGCTTATTTTTTTTTTTTGCTGCACGCGTCAGCACACCGATCGCGATGAGGTGGATCGGGACTCCCAATGACGTCACGACGTCGCTGACGTCATCCTGCCCCGTCGCCATGGCGATGGGGGAAGCCCTCCAGGAAATCCGGTTCTTTGAACGGGATTTCCTGATCGACGCGGGCAGAGGGATATCATGTAGCGAGCCCTGGGCTCGCTACATGTTTTAAAAAAAAACAAAAAAACCTGCTGTGCTGTCTCCTGGTGGAATTTATTAGACCGCCAGGAGGGTTAAAGGAGTTATCAGGGAAAAAAGAAAAAAAAAAAAAAAAATTATGAATAAGTGCTACTTACCGGGGGCTTCCGCCAGCCCCAAGCTCCCAGCATGACACCCGCCACAGCTCTCCCAGCAGCCATTCGCCGCAGCTCGCTCCCGGTCCCCGGCGATGACGTCAGGCCGACCTCCAATCACCGCCATGTGGGCCGGAGAGGACTGCGCAGTCCGCCCCCACATGGCGGTGATTGACAGCGCCGCTCGGCCTGACGTCATCGCCGGGGACCGGGAGTGAGTTGCAGCAAAAGGCTGCGGGGAGGGACATGCTGGGAGCTTGGGGCTGATAACTCCTTTAAAGGGAAGGTCCAAGCATAATAAAATAATGAGTTTCACTTACCTGGGGCTTCTCCCAGCCCCCTGCAGCCATCCTGTGCCCTCGCAGTCACTCACTGCTGCTCCAGTCCCCCGCTGGCAGCTTGCCGACCTCGGAGGTCGGCGGGACGCATTGCGTACATTATGCATTCCCGCTAGTGCAGGAACATTAACATACATTTTACGCATTACTGGTTTAATTCGTAAAAATGTACGCATTGAACCAGTAATGCGTAAAAATGTATGTGTTAATGTTCCTGCACTAGCGGGAATGCGTAAAAATGTACGCAATGCGGCCCGCCGACCTCCGAGGTCGGCAAGCTGCCAGCGGGGGACTGGAGCAGCAGTGAGTGACTGCGAGGGCACAGGATGGCTGCAGGGGGCTGGGAGAAGCCCCAGGTAAGTGAAACTCATTATTTTATTATGCTTGGACCTTCCCTTTAAGCCAGATGACTTCCAACAAAGTCGTGCTATGACCCCTCTTGCAATGAGGAACCTCTTGCAATGGTCATGCGTGTTACTTCCTCTTCCTGCTTCATTCAGTTTATGCACATCTCCAACAGAGAAGACAGGGGTGCCCCGGAAGTTATAACATAGCCAATATGGCAGCCGTGATTTTTTTTATTCAAAATCGAGAAAAAAAACAACAACGATTTGGTGTAGAAAGGGGATTCAGGCATCAAATAAAATAGGACAACACAAGCTACAGAAAGGTATGCATCTTTAAGTACTGGTAGGAGTCTTAAAGGCATGCCCATGAGAGGTGCTCGGAGTCCCTTTAAAAACTTGCTGCAGTGCCGTACAACTTTATTTATATAGTGCCCACATATTACACAGTGCTGGACAGAGTATATATTGTCTTATCAATAACTGTCCCTCAGAGGGGCTCACAATCTAGGCAACTAAGCTCACAAATTAATCTTGGTCCCTTTTGCCACCAACAGAGCTTTCTGCGGTGACTTATTTAGGTTTTTTATTTTAATAAACTTTGCTAGGTTTTTTTTTGTATATACTTATCTTCCCATCTCCCCCCCCCCCCCCCCCCTGAGATCCAATCAGCATGATCCCTCTCAGAGACCAGCCTATGAGAGGGATCACCGTGTGCCTCCCCTGGGAACAGCTCAGTGACAGAGATGTCCCCTGTGCAGCTCTGCAGTAGATCGCAGCGCTGCACAAGTGATTATCGCCTTTTCTTTCAGCCTGCCAGTCGCGTCTAGCAGGTTTACAGATGGGGGGTGGGTGCAAATGCAAGCCCCTGCAATCTCCACCCCAGGACTTGCTGATCGGAGTTAGGCAGTCCTGTGGGTGCCACCTTCCCGGCATTAGGGAAAGGAGTTAAAGGGACTCCGAGCTCTGAATAAAAAACGAAATTGGTACTCAACTAAGGCTTTCTGCAGCCCACCGTAGGTAGGGAGGTCCCACGACATCCATCTGGCTCTTCTCCCTGGGCCTGTCCAGAAATGGATGCTCGGCGGCACTGGGCCCGAGTGTCAGGCTCCACTTCCTTAAACGTCACGGCTGTTGATTAAACCACGCATGCACAGTACTGTCACGCCGACTGCCGTGAGGCGGCCGGCGTGGTGAGGACAGACGTGACGTTTCAGGAAGAGGAGCCCGACACTCGGGCCCAGTGTCACCGGGAGCCACCATTACTGGACAGGCCCAGGGAGAAGAGCCAGATGGACGCTGTGGGACTTCCCAACCTACGGTGGGGTGCAGAAAGCCCCAGATGAGTACCAATTTCATTTTTATTCAGAGCTCGGAGTCGAGCGGACGCTCCCTGTCAGTTCATGGCGGGGGGCCCCGTGAACAGTCCGAGAGCCTGCGATCGCGGCTCGCAGGCTAAATGTAAACACCCGGGGACGTAATCCCCGGTGTTTACATTATACGGCGCTGCTGTCACAGCAGCGCCGTAAAGGAGATCAGCGATCCCCGGCCTCTGATTGGCCGGGGATCGCCGCCATCTGATAGGCTGAAGCCTATCTGAGGCGGTACAGGACATCCCCCTAGTGGGAATAAAAAAAAAAAAAAAAAGAAAAGGGAAGTCTGATCGCCCTGCCTGCAACCTGATCTGTGCTGGGGGCTGAAGAGCCCACCCAGCACAGATCATAGAAAAACTGGCCTATGGCAGTCTCCACCTCTCACTACAGTGGTCTTTTAAAGTGAAACAATGATGAGAAACAATTCTCTCTCTCTCCTATCAGGACTGGAATCGGTACAAAAATCATCCAACTTGATTATGAAATCTCCGACTCTTGGCACCCAAAAATTGCTCCAGACATCTCCACAGCCCTTCTTCCTACTACTAAAATGACTGATATTTAAACTTTTAAGTGGTATGGTTTTGTCTCAGCACAATGAAAGCCTGCCCCATGTCTCAGTGGTAAAATACATGAACTTTTGATCTTTTCATGCATGTAAGCTGCAGCTTATAAATCACCCACTGCTCCTACCCTTCTGTCCCAATTACATTATACATGCCTACAACACAGTGGAAAGGATTGGCATTCCACTACCAATCGCAGTGTATATATCACAAGAGAAAATCCTTTGGAGTCTCCATTTTAACATCCGTGGCGTTCCAATTTACCAGGATTTCTGTGCAAGTGATTCAGCTAATTTTCATAATTTTACTGTTACGTGCCAAAATGTGTCAAGCAAGGGTCTAGTATACAGTGCAGGAGTGTATTAACGTGTATGCACGTCAATACTGTTCACAGCATGTTTTTTTATTGACATGTATAGCCATCAATACTGCTAGGGAGGTTAATTATCTTGAAGCCAAGCCTGATGTAATTTCCTCCCTTATGCTGCATACACACTTGAGATAAAAGTCTCTGGAAAAGGCAAGATCACAGACCAATTTTACCCCATTCCATGTAGTATGAGAGCCCTACTCTACACAGTCTATTCTATGGAGCTGCACTCCCCATCAGATAAAATCTTTGCAAGATGCTGCACACAGAGATGCCGTACACATTCAAAAGATCATTATCTGCAAAAGATCTCTTCCTGCAATAGATCCATTCCTGCAAAATGCATTCATAGTCTATGAGCTCTGCAGATCCTCATATACACCTTGTTTAACAGACATTCATCTGCATATCTGGCAATCATCTGCAGATCTGAAAATCCATCCTGGTGGATCTGATCTGCAGATGATTGCCTGCTAAACAAGGTGTGTATGATGATCTGCAGATCTCAGACTATGAATGCATTTTGAAGGAATGGATCTATTGCAGGAAGAGATATTTTGCAGATAATGATCTTTTGAATGTGTACGGGCATCTTTGTGTGCAGCATCCTGCAAAGATTTTATCTATTGGGGAGTTCAGCTCCATAGAATAGACTGTGAAGGTATGGCTCTCATACTACATGGAAGGGGGTAAAATTGGTCTGTGATCTTGCCTTTTCCAGAGACTTTTATCTCAAGTGTGTATGCAGCATTACTCTCCTCTGCCTGATTGTGTATGCACTGCCCACCCAGGTCTGCCATAGAAAGTGCATTGTCTCAGCATGAGAAATATTGGCCAGAGGGGAACAGAGGGGTGGGAGGGGAAAACCGAAGGGAAAGACTTCAGCCAATCAGGCTCAAAAAGTTAAGCCTAAGGGAAAGTAAAGTAGTAAGAAAACAACCCAGTATGCCCTGCAACTTCCTTTGAGTGGCAATGTACCAATAAGAGTCAGGTAGACAGGGGAAAGAATTTATCAACAAGTAATAGTGATTTTTAACTTTTGGATTGTTTGGTTAGCATCCTTATTACTTGCCAGATAAAAATAGTGATTTTTATTTTATGCCCGACAGTTACACTTTAACTACTTAATCACTTTGTCCTCCTTGACGTATAAAAACGTCGAGGACAGGCGCGCTCCCGCGGCCGATCGAGCGCGTGCACGCGCACTCCCGGCCGCGGAGTCGGTAGCCACGGAATCAATGTATCGGGCTATGGAGCCCGATCATTGATTCCTCTCCCCCGCTGAAAAAGCGACAGCTTCTCTCGGAAGCTTTGCTCTTTCTGAAGCTGTGTCCCCTCTAAGCGTACATTGTACGCTTAGAGTGACGTCATGTAAAAAAAACAAAACAAAAAAAAAAAAAAACGAGATTGCCATCTTGTGGCCAAAAAGTAAAACTACAAGTACCGTATATACTCGCATATAAGCCGACCACCCAACTTTTACCTCAGAAATCAGGAAAATGTCAATGACTCGCATGTAAGCCCCCTCCCCACTATAGCCCCCACCATAGGATAAATAGACAGGTGTGTCTTAAGTATGAAGAATCCCCACACAGTTATAAATAGCCAGATGTGCCCTGTATTAGGCAGTCCCCTATTGCCAGATGTACCACCCATTAGGCTTCCCCCCATAGTTAAATATGCCCCCTATATTAGAAATCCCCCCCATAGCCATATGTGCACCTCCACTATAGCCATATGTGCCCACTATATTAGGCACCCCGCCTATTTAGCCAGATGTGCCCCCTGTACCTCCCTATATTAGCTGCAGTAGATGCTCTCCTCCCCTCCCCCATGCTTGCAGGGTGTGCAGTAGTGGCTTAACGTACCTATCTGCGCTGGGGCTGTCTGCTTTAAGTATGCTGCCAGGAGATATACCGCTTTGTGAAAGAAGCTTTCCGCCTCCCAGCCGGCGGCTCCGTGCCCACAGGAATGTCCCCGGCCACTAGTACGGGATCACAGCAGTGACGTCAGCGCCGGGGTATCCTATTCCGCTTGTGAGACACGCGCACTGTGTACCAAGACGCCACTAGAGGGCGTCACAAAGATGAGCCAACGTGAGCGTCACAGGCTGAATAGGAGACCCCGGCGCTGACGTCACCGCTGCGATCCCGTACAAGTGGCCGGTGACATTCCTGTGGGCACGGAGCCGCCAGCTGGGACGCAGAAA